>NC_056746.1:984248625-984258607 GCF_019279795.1 Protopterus annectens | reverse complement strand
GTAAGCAAGTCTGAGTGCGCTTGCGTGTGTCTAAGCAGTGCCCAGCATTGGAAATGTATATAAGTATGTACAGATATATATATATATATATATATATATATATATATGTATAGGTTTACCTTTAATACCGCGAATCACAACAAACAGGCGAGTGTGAGATTGTCGAACTACCATTTGCAAGATATCTGGTATGCGAACTGAATATGTGCAAATCAGTAAAGGTCGACCGTTGAGTGCAATTCGATTATTACACATTCGTACAGATGCAGTATGACCTTAAATAATGTCACATACGTAATAACGTATGTCCGGTGTTCTGTAAAACATTTTCCCAGCATAGTTTCATGTGCATGTTGTTAGTGGTATTCACTAGTGTAGGAAAATATTGGAATCGGATGATCAGAGTACTATGGAGGTAACAATGTATACCATTTATTAGAAACAGCAAGTAAAATGATTTGGCATATATCAATAATACTGTTTCATATATGTGCAAGCTGTCTTAAGTATCCTGATCACTATACATTCGAACTATATGTACTTGCATTTATATGTAATTTCAGGTAGCCATACCATGTCAGATTAACAGTTTTCATAATCTTGTAATGTTACTATGGCGTACGAAGTGGTAGAAAGTGTATGAAATGTTGTGTTTGTACAGCGCAGAAGTTTACAGTTGTGAATGTTTATAACATGTGTTACAGGCTGGGGAAGGAACTTCGCAGGAATATGCACCAGGCACAGTTAATGCAGTATACAGCACAAGTAGGACTCAGAAGGGTCGGGAATTGTTGCTAGTTGACGGGTATCAGTATTACCAGGAGAAGGCTGTTCAGGTCAAGCAATATTGGTGTTGTACAAGAAAAAATAAACAAAGGTGTAAGGGTAGATGCGTAACTGAAAGAGATGTACATGGCTATAGGCTGATGAAAAGTACGCCACATTACCACGCCCCCGATGTAGTGCAAGAGGAGGTGATGAGAGTAAAAGAACAGTTGAAATGTCGTGCTGAGCAATCTGTGGAGGATCCCTGTAAAATAGTTGCTGAAGTCCTAGCTGGTACATCAAGTGAAGTTGCCAATGAGTTACCAAATACCAGCGTCCTTAAACAAACCATTGGGAGGCAGAGGTATATGAAGAAATTGGAAATGTGTAATGACTTCCATAATCTTAGGGGACTGAGTGCTGACATGCTACCTTTCAAGACCGGTTCCTTCATTATCAAACAGTGCAGATAATGAAGGTGATACCAATGTTGTTGTCATAACGACCAGGGATAATTTGAATATGCTTTGTGAGTCAGAATACCTCATGGGAGATGGGACCTTCCCTATCAGCACTACTGAATGTAGACAAGTGTATACATTATACTGCGCACTGACAGGTGGAGTGAACAGAAAGGTTGTACCTGTTGTGTATGGGATATTGCCCAGCAAAAGTGAAATATGTTATGATATGTTTTGGAGAATCGTGTTGCAATTGTGCAGTGAAAATGAATTTAGATTGCTTCCCAATATGGTGTTAACTGATTTTGAAAGGGCTGCAGTGAATTCCATTCAGCAACATTTGCCTAACACATTAACAAAGGGCTGTTGGTTTCTTTTGTGCCAAATTGTGTGGAGAAATATTCAACATTTACAACATTTACATTTGGCAGGACACTTTGGTAGCAGTATCTCCTTTGCAATGCTGTGCAAGGAGATACTTGCATTAGCGTTTATTGACTCTGGGGACATATGTAACACTTTTCATGAAATCGAAGCTGACATGCCGGAGGAGGGTAGGCTATTGTGTAACTTTTTTAAGGAAACCTATATATGTGGCAGGCCATGGCGCTATGGTATGAGGGGAAACACAAGTGAACAAGTGCCTCCTTTGTTTGATTGCACCTTTTGGAATTAATATGACACTTATGGTATGGGCTACCCCCGTAGCCAGAATGCAGTTGAGGGTTGGCACAGGAGACTGCGTAGTTTGTTGGGTAAGAAAACACTCTATATGCTTGACATACTGCAAGCTGTACAACTCGAACAAAATCATGTCGATGATTTGAGACTTAGAATTATGCTATGTCTGCCTTCCTCACCAAAACGTAGGAGATTATTGGATAAAGAAGCATCTTTTACAAATCTATTGACAAAACGTACTGAGTTCACTCCTAGGGGATTCGTTAAATTAGTTGCAAAATACTGCTCCTTCTCCTTGCACTCAGTAATCTGGATGACATCACTTTATTAGCGATTACTGACAAATAATACAATTGAGAAAGTTATATATTGATTACTGTAAACACAGGACTTTAATGTGGCACATTCGTCGAAGGAATCACTGTTTTGTTTGATTTTACGTTCATGGCATGATGTTAAACACAAGGAAATGCTTGTGGTGGTTATATGCCGAAAAAAAGCCAAAAAAAATTTCCACTATTTGTTTTTCGATATTTTTTATTTTTGCAGTTGATTTTTGCTTTTTCAAGTCGCCGTTATACATGTTCGCACATGTGCAATTCGACTATTTAAAGGTAAACATATATATATATATATATATATATATATATATATATATATATACATATCCTGGGGCGGCCCGTGCTATCGGGCTGACGGACTGCAGCCCCCTCAACAAAAAAAAAAAAAAGAAAAAAAATTTTTAAAAATTCGCGGACTTCTGCACATGCTCCAGGTAGGGAAACATACCAGACTCGCTGGGAAAACACATCGGGGCCAGACTGCAACAGCCAGCGTCGGGACTGTGGATTAGGGTTTGGATCACGGGAATCTCACGGGACTATGGATTATTGCGCAGGCATTTGGATTAACGTTATGGAGAATGGGCATCAAGGACAGGTAAGTGTGTTAAGTATTGTTTAGAATGGTAGGAAAGTGTGTGAATGAATGTATGCCTATTTGAATGGACTGGTGTGTGTTTATTGTTTAGAATGGTAGGGAAGTGTGTGAATGAATGTATGCCTATTTGAATGGACTGGTGTGTGTTTATTGTTTAGAATGGTAGGGAAGCCTATTTGAGTTTATTGTTTAGAATGGTAGGGAAGCCTATTGGAATGGACTGGTGTGTGTGTGTGTGTGTAAATGCCCCAGGTGCTCATGGTGGTGTGGTAGGGAATACCTCAGGCTTGAACCCTGTACCCTGTATGCAGGTGTTAAAGACTTGAGTTCCCTACCCACCACCATTTGTAAAAAAATGCAGATTTTTGCCTCATATTTGATCTGATCTGTTCCTCATAATATCTGTGGTTTGTAAATGCTCCAATGCTTGATATTTGATGGTGTAGTAGTAGCATTGTTGCCTCACAGCTGCAGGTTCTCAGGTTTGATTCTTGGCTGGGGTTCCTTCTTTGTGGGGTCTGTATCTTCTCCCTGGGTTTGTGTGGGTTTGCTTTTGTGTCCTCCTATGTTACGAAGACATGTCTGCATTATTTCTTCCTGGGCCTCTGCTGAAAATTGTTTTCTTGTTCCAAGTCAGACTGTCCTGATTAACAAATGTTAAATAAAATTGACAGGCATTTGAATTTCAGACTTCAGGTTTCTGAATGTTTAATTTCTTACATATTTGATGGTGCAGTGGCAGTATTGTTGCCTCATAGCTACAGGATTTGTGGTTTGATTTTTGGCTGTGGTGCCTTCTTTGTGGAGTCTCCATCTTATCTCTGTGTTTGTGTGGATTTGCTCTGGTATCCTGCCATTTTACAAAGACGTGTCTACAGTATTTCTCCCTGGGCCTCTGCTGAAAATTGTGTTTGTTCCATCAGAAGTAAAATTGACAGGCATTTGAATTTCAGACTTCATAGTCTTCAGAAAATACATAGTAAAACAACTTTTTATTCTAGCAATAAATATATAGTAACACAACCTTTTATTATAGCAATTTTTTATGTTTATAAGATGACTATTTGAAATTTTTCCTTATTTTTGGGACTGTAATACCCTGTTAGTGGCTTTGTCCAGGTTTTTTGTGTTAAGGTTGACAGCTATGGCAAGAACTGAATTCACTGAATATGTTTGAGGGCTGTATTCCCTCATTACTGGGTTTGTCCAGGTGTTTTGTGCTAAGGGGTTGACAGCTATGGTGAGAACTGAATTAATTAAATGACAGCCATTTAAGTTTCAGTCTTCCTCTCGTTCACAAAACAGCTGAATTGGCGTAGTGGTATGTTGCTCTTGACTGTTTTGCACAAGGACCTTGTCTGTAAAATTACGATGGTAACACAGCATTTTTCTTTCACAAAGCAGGTGATTTGGCATAGTGGTATGTTCTGACTCTTTTTTGCACAGGGACTTTGGCAGTAAAATGTATGGTGGTACCGTGGTAACACAGCATTTTATTCTAGCAGCTTTCCAAGACTATACAAGCAATGTTTAATGTGTCCCTGGTTTTTGCCCTTTTGACCCACCCCAATAAATTTTGCTTTTTCCAGACTTCTTGTGCTGCGAAGTTGAGATGCAGTTGAGTATTGAGCAGATTTTATAAGGAGCTGAGAGCTGCAGGGGAAGAGAAGTTTAGTGCTAATAGCACAACAGGCTGTGTGCTTGCTTTTGATGCAGAAGGTTGTTGGTTCTACTCCCATAAGGGGTGAATGCTGAAAGTTAAGATACTAATTATGAGCCTGTTATCAGTTTGCCATCCATTTCCTATTGCAACATTACTAGTTTATTTTTAATGTAATTTAGGCAATTTATTCCACAGGGGCATCAGACACTTTATTGTTCGATGAAACCATGAAATGTAAAGGTGATTGCTAGCACCAACCTCTTCATTACAGATTTATTTAACGTGGAATTATTTAGATGACTTTTTTACTACTTCAGAGATTGTGCATATTTACTGATAATGGCGGACTGTAGAATTGTGCATATTTACTGATAATAGTGGACTGTAGAAGTTTGAGTAGACTTTTATGATGGAAATGTTCTGAATTGGACAGTTTTGTTTCATTGTTTTCTGGAAAAATGTTCAAAGCAATAGGAAGGTGTATCAAAGAGCACATGTATGTTTCATATGCAAGGGGCCTATGATTTGAAAACAGCCCAGAATTCATTTTTATCTGCCACGAGTAAAATGTATTTTCTTTGAATGTGGATTTTAATGTTGTTTCAGTGAATGTGAGTTTCAAGGGCAGAGAAGGTTTAATGCCAAGTTTGTTATGTCTTAGTGTTTGTGCTGTAAAATGCAAAAATAAAACTTTCAAATGAATTTCAAATCATCATAGAAGTAAATCAGTATGCACATTAGTGTTTATGGTAAATGGAGTGAAATAGCAAATTAATGGATCATTGGAATGGCTGCAGGGAAGCTCCATTCGACCAGGGTTTTGTGAGGGGGAAGGGCAGCAAAAGACAGCCCCAGCTGAACCATACCTCCCAACTGTCCAGATTTTCAAAGAATGAATAGATGTTTTGCTTCTTATTTTTGATTTATTCCTCATAAAAATTTGTGTTTTTCTGGCAAATCATTTAGGAATTAAGTCACTAAATAATGACACACCTAGTTTCAGACTTCATAACCTTCAGAAAAATGCATGCTAAAGTAAGACGTGTTCTATTAACTGTCCCAGTTTATAGAAGAGCATTTTTTAGTACTGTTTATATGTTCCCCCCAATATATTTGGCCTTGTCCAGATTTATGTCCCAGTTTATACAAGAGCAATTTTTAGTACTGTTTATATGTTCCCAATATATCTGGCCTTGTCCAGATTTATTGCATTAACAGGTTGAGAGGTACATGCAAATAAATTGCTTTATAGAATTAGGCATAGCCAAACCTCTGAACTGTCCCTGATTTTGACTCAAAATGTTACTCTTCCCCTAATGATCCCTCCGCAAAATAGCAATTTTGGAAGAAATCATGGAGGGTTTATAATTAAAAAATAACTGTAATAATCAGATTACTTTTATTTCAGAAATGCATGTAGATTATTTTATTTTGTCAGCTGCTCAAGTTAGCAGTACTAATATTAAAGTGTCCCTTCTTTGACAGGTTCCCAGCTGTATTGTGTTGCTATTTTATATTTTTACATCACATTTTTGGTCCATTTTTCATAAAATTGTGTTTTTTTGGCAAATTAGTGACAAATAATTAAAGATTGAAGTTAGAAAATAATGACAGTCATTTGAGTTTCAGATTTCATACCATTCAGAAAATTCATACTAATGCAAGACCTCTATTAGCTTTCTAAGGTTATAAGAGCGATATTTTAAAAATTGTCCTTATTTTGGGCCTTTGTCCCATTTCTTTGTATGGCTTTGTCCAGATTTCTTGCTCTGAGGTTGAGAGGTATGACAAATGTGTCGGCCATCACAAGTCAGCCAGAGACATTTCAAACTGTGACATACTTGTTACACCCCACTCCCCATGTAGTGACTCAGGATGTGTCAAGCAAGGCAAGGAGTAGTTATGCAGTGTAAATGTGCAGAGAATCCCACCCATCCAAGGTAGACACAAGTACTAGAGTGGCTTTTCATCTGTCCTTGATTTTTGCAGAATGGTCTGGTTTCTGTCATATTTTTGTACTGTTGATTTATGCTTATTACTCAAAGTGCATGTTGCTCTGTGTTTAAGTAGCAATACTTTAATGACCATCAGGTAAGCTTGGCTGAGATTGCAAGATGCAAGTAAGCTTTAATAAGCATACTGTTAAAGAATTGCCAACATTGAAAGCCTTTCTGTTGCCATGTAGAGAATACTTAACTAGATAATGTATAAGCCTTGGGTATTGAAATGCATATGCCAGTATTTGTAATAAAGGACAGAATTACATTATTTTAAGAGTCTCATTACACTTGGAGACTTACAGTCATCTCTGCAGGCTTTAACCATAAACCTAATGCCAATCGTGTGGTCTATAACCTGTACAGTAATCCTTTTAAGCAATGTATCTTGAGCTTATTTCTTGTTTGCTTTTCATTTTTTACTTTGAGCATGTTTTCCCATGAAACAAGTAGTTGTTAGGCAGCAGGTCTTTTTTTGGATAAGGAACATTTTACAAGTGGGGGCATCCGAGATTTCTACTTTCAGCATGTTACTTGTTACTTTAATAAAGCTGAATATAAATTATAATTAGAACTGCAGTGCGAGAAGTGGTTTGAGTTGAGTGCTGCTTGTTTTTCTTATACTTGATTTTGACTGGCATTCCATTAATGTATTTAAAAAAAGTAATTTATTTCTTCATGCCTCACAACCTTTTTTGTTTCCATCTAGATATTAAGCTGTCATGCAGCCAATGCATTGAGATATTTTTATTCTTCTACACTTCATTTTGTCTTGATTGGACTCTCATGACAACTGTTTGGCACACAATGCAGTATATTTAGTTTTTGTGGTTTGCTACTACAGGTGTTTGTGTGTGTGGTAGGGAATACCTCAAGCTTGAATCCTGTACCTTGTATGCAGGTTTTAAAGACATTAATTCCCTACCCACCACCATTTGTGAAAAAAAACCTGCAGATTTTTGCCTCATGTTTGATCTGATCTGTTCCTCATAATATCTGTGGTTTGTAAATGTTGTAATGCTTGATATTTGATGGGGCAGTTGTAGCATTGTTGCCTCACAGCTGCAGGTTCTCAAGTTTGCTTCTTGGCTGGGGTGCCTTCTTTGTGGGTCTTTATCTTCTCCCTGTGTTTGTGTGGGTTTGCTTTGTGTCCTCCCATGTCACAAAGACATGTCTGCATTATTTCTTCCTGGGCCTCTGCTGAATTTTTTTTTGTTCCAAGTCAGACTGTCCTGATTAACAAATGTTAAATAAAATTGACAGGCATTTGAATTTCAGACTTCAGGTTTCTGAATGTTTAAGTCTTTGCATATTTGATGGTGCAGTGGTAGTATTGTTGCTTCACAGCTATAGGTTTTCTGGTTTGATTCTTGGCTGGGGTGCCTTCTGTGTGGAGTCTGCATCTCCTCCTGTGTTTGTGTGGATTTGCTCTGGTGCCCTGTCATTTTACAAAGATGTGGCTGCAGTATTACCTCCTGGGTCTCTGCTGAAAATTGTTTTTATTCTGTCAGCAGTAAAATTGACAGGCATTTGAATTTCAGACTTCATGTTCTTCAGAAAATACATAGTAACACAACCTTTTATTCTAGCAATTTTCTAAGTTTATAAGATGAATATTTGAAATTTGTCCCTATTTTTGGGACTGCATTCCTCATTATTGGCTTCATTCCAGGTCGTTTGTGGTAAGGTTGACAGCTATGGCAAGAACTGAATTCACTGAATGTTTGAGGGCTGTATTCCCTCATTACTGGGTTTGTCCAGGTGTTTTGTACTAAGAGGTTGACAGCTATGGTGAGAACTGAATTCACTAAATGATAGCCATTTAAGTTTCAGTCTTCCTCTTTACAAAGCAGCTGATTTGGCGTAGTGGTATGTTGCTCTGTTTTGCACAGAGAGCTTGGCAGTAAAATGTATGGTTCTAGCAACTTTCCAAGATTATACAAGCAATGTTTGTGTCCCTGGTTTTGGGCTTTGACCCCCCAATACATTTTGGCTTTTCCAGTTTTCCTGTGCTGCAAAGTTGAGTATTGAGTAGATTTTACAAGGAGCTGAGAGCTGCAGCCGAACAGACGATTAGTGCTGCTTAAGTGAAGTTGGTTTGCCTTGTTAATAGCACAACAAGTTGTGTACTTGTCTTTGATGCAGAAGGCTGTGGGTTCTACTCCCACAAGGGGTGGATGCTGCTGTACTGAGAATGTTCTCCTTGGTGAAGATACTAACTATGAGTTCGTTATCAGTTTACATCCATTTCCTCTTGCAATATTACTAGCTTATCATTTTTAATGTAATATAGGCAATTTATTCCTGAGGGGCAACAGGCACTTTATTTTTCGATGAAACCATGAAATATAAAGGTGTTTGCTAGCAGCAACCTCTTCATTAGTTACAGATTTCTTTAATGTGGAATTATTTAGATGACTTTTACTTCTTCAGAGATAGTGCATTTTTACTGATAATGGACTGTAGAATTTTGCATATTTACTGATAATGGACTGTAGTGGGCGGCCACGGTGGTGCAGTGGTTAGCATTGCCGCCTCACAGCAAGAGGTTCTCCGGTTCGATCCTCGGCTGGGGTGCCTTCTGTGCGGAGTCTGCATGTCCTCCCTGTGGTCACGTGGGTTTCCTCCGGGTGCTCCGGTTTCCTCCCACATCCCAAAGACATGCTGCAGGTGGATTGGACACTATAAATTGGCCCTAGGTGTGCATGTGAGTGTGCCTTCTGTGGAAGGTTGGGCGCCGAGCTGGCAACTCGACACCGTAAAACTCCACTGCCATTCAATGTGCGGACAAGGTGATCCGCTGTGGCGACCCCTAACCGGGAAAAGCCGAAAGTAGAAGAAGAAGACTGATAATGGACTGTAGAATTGTGCATATTTACTGATAATGGTGGACTGTAGAATTGTGCATATTTACTGATAATGGTGGACTGCGGAAGTCTGAGTAGACTTTTATGATAAATGTTCTGAACTGGGCAGTTTTGTCATTATGGGTGCATGCATTTTGTTTCATTGTTTACTGGAAAAATGTTCAAAACAAATTTAAAATGCCCTCTAACAACTGTAATATATTGTACAAGGAATATAATTTAGTACAATGAGGAAGGTGTATCAAAGAGCACATGTATGTTTCATATGCAAGGGGCCTATGATTTGAAAGCAGCCCAAAATTAATCTTTATCTGCCACTGGCAAAATGTATTTTCTTTGAATGTGGGTTTCAATGCTGTTTCAATGAATGTGAGTTTCAAGAGCAGAGAAGTTTTAATGCTAAGTTTTCATTGTGAGACTGCATTTGCTTTGTTTAGTAGATGACTTAGTGTTTGTGCTGTAAAATACAAAATAAAACTTTCAAATGAAGTCCAACTCATCATACAAGTAAAGCAGTATGCACATTAGTGTTTATGGTAAATGGAGTGAAATAGCCAAGTAATGGTTCATAGGAATGGCTGCAGAGGCTCTTCAACTGTGATTTTGTCA
>NC_056746.1:984241125-984243625 GCF_019279795.1 Protopterus annectens | reverse complement strand
CACTATATAACACCTCTTCACACGTATAAATATCAAGAACATGGCAACACACCAAGTATTCAATAAACACGAAAAATATTAGTCAACCCATATCAACCGGTACACCAGCTAGTGTATGAAGGTACGACAAAGTACATGTCTCACATCTTCAATAAACGAGGTATGGCTCTTACGAATTCTATAGATAAGTAGCTATTTTCATTATCTAGAACATGCTGAAATTGGCTATGCCGCTGAACCAATTTCTTTCATTTAGGAGAGCAAGGTCAACCTGCTAACAAGCGTTCACATAATCCATCAACTCGGTTTTGCTCCTTTGCCAAAGCACTCATTAGTACCGACAAATCACTTGTTTTATTTCCAATTAAACATTTCAATCGGCGATGCCAAGCTTCCACCGAGTTCTGTGTACGTGGAAGGAATAGCCTATTTAGCTCGTACACATTCCAAAATTTGATAGGAAACAGAGGTGGAAAACGTGTTACAGTACTTGATCGAGTAGCAAATTTTCTAATTTTGCCAAGCACGTACCAGTCAGAAAAGTAACGTGCAATTTCCTTACCCTCTTCTGGAAATATCTCTTTTAAAGCAGTAAATGTTGGTATGACCTCTATTTCAGGAAGGAATGCTAGCCCAACTAAACACTTCACTGCCAACTGAAATGAATGATTTGAATTGTAAAGTGAGCCCAGCCCAAGTTGCTGCACTTTTCTCCAAACATTACGTCCGAAGTGAAACAAGCAACCCTTTGATGTAATATCTGAAAAGTTCAATGTAATGCTTTTTAAAGCAGCCACTTCAAAATCACATAGGATGTACTGTACAGTTAATCAGAAGTTATGTACAGAGAATAAGTATAGTATGCAGTGCCACATCATATTGTATGCCCTTAATGACTTTTTCAACATTAAACAATAGAGCAACGGCACAGACTTACTGAAGCCAGCATATTTGACTATGCCATGAATACTGTACAATTGTCTGCAAAGCGCACCTTTAGAAAAATATGTTCCATCCATTAACCATATACTTGCTACACTTAAATCATGTAAATTAATAACAGTGCTAAACACTACAACAGTGTTGCGAGACGTTTCATCTACCAAGCGCTTCTCAATAAAACTACCACTCTGAAAGGGAAACATGGTGAGATCTAAATCTAATGTCAAACTAGGCATGTACAGATCATTCCCAACTTTATTTCTTACTCGTCTAATTTGTTGTAAAAGCGCTTTTTTGTTCGGTAGACTTGCCACACATTCTAAAGATGTTGATGCCATAGCATCTTCCAGTAACATGCAAGGCGGATCTCTAGATATACTTGCTTTTTGCTTTAGTGTACCGCAGAGTTTATATTTCTCTACTTCAAACGGATCTCCACAGTGATTGTGAGGCTTACTCTTTAACAACTGTTCACCCTCTGATAAAGACAATGTTACCGTTCTACCTTTACACCTTTCGGTACATTTCAGCTTACAGCACCAGTAATGCCGGGGATACGTTTTCTTTTCCAGGTGATATACATATCCTTCAATAACCAATAAATCCTTCATTTGCTGAGACTGAACTCAAGTGTAGAGTTTGCCAATATCTCCGGGTGCACTATAGCTGTTGTCAAACATTGTATCCTCATTTGTTGCCGTGCACCATATGCAAAGTATACTATACCTTTTATACTCTACTTTAGAACACACTGATAGGTTGTTTATTTCGAGATAGTCAGCTTTCGGGATTTACTACTTTAGGTAATTTGCACTTGCGGTACTTCCGTCTCGCGATTTTGGGCATCGGTATTTTGAACATTCGGGATATAGTAGTGATTATATATATATATATATATATATATATATATATATATATATATATATATATAAGTACTGATCCCATATATATATATATATATATATATATATATATATATATATATATATATATATGACTGTAAATATACACATGTATATAGCTAGGATATGATACAGCAATAACGAAATACATATGTTCACAGGCCGTGCATATGGAGGTGAGGGGTGCAATAAACAAACGTATAACACGTAACATCAACCCCCCCCCCCCCCAGCTAGGCCGGTGAGACATCAGACACACAATAAATGTAAACAAACCACTGCTTCCCAGCTTCCCAGACCACCGGCAGGACCAGTGTGAGAGACCTGCCAGGTCTAATCTTGAAACATAGACATCGATGTCCCTTGTGGTACACCCAATAATTAATGATCATCAGAGTCAGTTCCAATAATGATTCATCAAACCAGGCTGTAGACATACATGGACCAGTAGGTTGTGCAAGCCTGATAACCCATGGGTCGACACAACTTCGACACGTGTCCCGACACGCGGAGAGTGGGCAGTGTGTAGTGGTGTGTTTATACCCCACCTGCACCCACAGTAAGGATGAGTGCTGTAGAGGAGGGGCAGGTGGCGTAACTATGGGTATGCAATTATGGGCCTAGGCGTACAGGTGTTGGCTGGTGGAACTATTTGT
>NC_056746.1:984221629-984240625 GCF_019279795.1 Protopterus annectens | reverse complement strand
ATCTCACCTACATTCTGAATGATGGGTTCGGGCGATCCCCGGCCCGCTCCATCGCTGTAGCTATGCCAAAAGAGCGAAGTCTCTTATTGGCTGGAAGCTTACTATATCCCAGGATGCACCACCAACAGTCCCCAGATCTAGTTTATGTCCAAGATACATGCACACATGCATACCCTGCTTATATAACATCGTCCCAGATGAAACAAGATAAAACAGTGGAGCTCAAAACCAGTTCTATCTCTCTTACTGAGTCTGCAAGGCAGGGGAAGGAGGGTGGGTATCAGGAATGCGGGTGAGATGGATCCCAAACATCTGAAGTTATGGTGAGTACATAACTAAAAGATGTTATGATCCTATCTCGCTTCTGCTCATTCTGAATGATGAGGACAAGGCGTCCCTAGCACCTGAGTCCTGGGTGGCTCACTGGAAAACACTCCTGAGTACCGTGGAACCAAGTGAAGCTCGGCCCCTTTAGATGCCACATCCAATTTGTGAAGCTGGGAAATGAAAGTGTACGCGGGTTGGACCAAGTAGCACTTGGCAGCACAAATTTCAAATAGCGAGCTTAGGAATGAAAAAGCTATAGAAGTAGCCATAGCTCTGGTAGAATGAGCTTTGATAGATGATGACTGAGTTGCTTATTTGAAGAAGAATAGGCCTGAGTTATGCAATCTCTGGATCCATTTTGAGATTGTAGCTTTTGTGATGGTTTGGCCCAATTTATTATCTGCTGGAGAAGGACACAAACAACTGGTCTGACTTACGAAGTTGCTGGGTCCTGTCTAAATAGAAAGCGTAATTGCCTGTGAACATCAATTTATGGAGAGTGTATTCTGCCTCATTAGGAGAATTTTGGAAAGAAAACTGGTAGTTCTAGAGATTGTTGAAGACAGAAACTAGAGCAGACCTTTGGGACAAAGGATGGATTAGGCCCTAAGAAGATACTCTATCTTTGTGGAAAATCGAATATGGGTGTGATGGTTTTAATGGAGCAGGTGCTTGAAGCTCTAGAGACTCTTCTTGCTGAAGTAATAGCCACTAAGAATGTCAGTTTCCATGACAGATATTTTAATTCGCATGTAGCAGCGGTTCAAAAGGGAGATGTTGTCATGAAGCACTAAATCAAGATCACGGAGGTGCAGGATGAAAAACTGAGTGGTCTTAACAGATGTATGTTCGCACCTTTAATGAATGTCTTACATAGCCTGCTGCTCATCAAAGGAGGATCCGTGGATTCATGGAATTTAGAGATAGCAGCTAGTTGAACTTTAATAGTTGAGACAGAAGATCCCTGATTAAATAGGGATGTTAAGAATTTCAAAACCTCTGGGACAGGAGCAGTGATAGGGTCTAAGCCCTTGAGTTGAGCCCAGATAGCAAACCTCTTCCACTTACTTCTCTGGAGGTACAATTTGTTAGTGGTGGGTTTATGGGCCGAAGACAAAATGTGAACAACTTCCGGGTCTAGTGTGTGGCTTCTGACTAAGGTCGGAAGTGGAGGAGCCAAGCTGTCAATTTCAGAGATTGAAGGGACTGATGCCAATGTCCCGACTGATGGATTAGCAAATCCGGGATCAGGTCTAAGGTCCACGGATCGTCCACTGCATGCTTTTCCAGGTAAGGAAACCATATCTGACGAGGCCAGTATGGGGCAATCAGAATCATTGAAGACCTTAGCAGCTGAGAAGCTTTTGAATGAGCCGCCAGCTTTGGGAAGGAGTGGATTGGAGGAAAGCATAAAGCAACCCTGTTGGCCAGGGTTGAGCTACAAACATACATGGCCGGTACTTCCTGATGTGGAATCAAGGAGAAGAACCTTTGGCACTTGGTGTTTTGTGGAGTCGCAAATAGGTCGCAACACGGCGTCCCCCATCTCTTGAAAACCTGGGCTGCTACTGTGCGGTTTAGAGACCATTCGTGAGGAGAGAGAATTGTCCTGCTTAATTGTCCGCCAATACATTTGACTTTCCGGGATGTGGGTAGCTACCAAGAAGCGGTTGGTAGCTACAGCCCATTCCCACTCTCATGGCCTCTCTGCAAGGGGATACGATCTGGTCCCTCCTTGTTTGTTCAGATACCAAACCACCGACATGTTGTCTGTGTGGATGGCGATGATACCCTGAGGAAGGAACTTGTGTAAGGCCTGTAGGGATAGAAGTACAGCCTCATCTCCAACACGTTGATGTGGAAGAGCTTGATCCGAAGCCAGGAGCCCTGAACTAGCCTGCCAGACAATGCCCCCACCCTATCTGGGAGGCATCTGTTGTCAGGGTAACCGCTGGAGGGGAGAACAAAGGGTTTTCCTGATCCAAGTTGGATGTCTGAAGCCACCAGCAGGTCCCTTTTGCATATTTCCGTAATCATGATGTGATGATTGAGGAGATCTTGAAAGGTCCATTGAGTTGATAAGAGCCACTGAAGAATCCTCATGTAACCTTGCTAGAGGAACTAAAGTACGTGGCAGACATTGAGCCTAGAACCTGTAGGACCATCCTGGCTGGGGCTTTGGATCTCGAGATCAGAGCTTGAACTTGGCCTGTAAAGGTTCGGATCCTTTGGCAGGAAGAAAGACCGCATCAATCTTGAGTCTATCTCTGCTCCTTTAACCTTTATGCGCTGAGAGGGCAGCAAGACAGACTTTGACCAATTGAATATAATTCCCAGGGAAACACCCAGGAGATGGTGGCTTTGAGGTTCTCCATAAGTACATGCCTGCTGGTGGAAGTCAGCCGCCAGTCGTCGAGCTAGGGAAACACTTGGAATCCAAGGGCCCTCAGGTGAGCCGTCACTACTGCCAAACACTTGGTGAACACCCTGGGGGCTGTGGTGAGACCAAAGGGCAGAGCACAAAATTAGTAATGACTGGCTCCCAGGCTGAAGCGCGATACCTTCTGGGCGCCTGATGTATCGGTATGTGATAATAGGCGTCCTTGAGGGTCTATGGAGCACATCCAAACATCCTTCTCCAACAAGCGGGAGAATGGATTGCTTGTGACCATTAGAATTTGGATTTCGTAGCGGATAGGTTCAGTCTGCTGAGATCCAATATTGGTCTCAGGTCCCCTGTCTTTTGGCACTAAAAGAACCTGGAGTAATTTCCTGATCGATTTGGTCTGTGGGGACGGTTGGATGACTCCTTTTGTAGCAGCTTTGAAGCTTCTGCGGCTGCTATTTCCCTTTGACTGGGTGGTGGGTCCGGGATTCTCTTGGGCCGGAGGGTGAGTATTTGAATGGGATGGTGTAACCTCCGGCGGTTATCCAAGCACCCATCTGTCCTGAGTGATTGACTCCCAGGCTTTTGGGTGCTTGGCAAAGCGACACCCGACTGGCTCGGCAGCACAGCGGGCAATCCCTCATGTCGTGTGGGAGGCTGAAGAGCCACCACGAAAGGACTCGCGGTCTCCAGAATTGCAGGGCCCTCTGCCGCCTCTGGGCCAGCGTCTCCTGAAAAATTTCCCGCCCTCTGCCTCTGGGGGGAATCTTCCTGCTGTTGGGAGAAAAACTTGCGAGATTTCCGGAACCACATTTTCCCCCTCCTTTGGCCTTGGGGTAAGGCGAAGGGAGTGGAATAACGGGCCCCTACGGCAGATAACGTTTTCCCTCTTGCTCTGGCGGGTAAGGGTGTCTTTCACCTTGGGTCCAAACAATGAGGACCCATCAAAGGGAGGCGTCGGCGAAGGAAGACTTGAAGGCCTCCATGAAGCTGACACAAGCGGGCCAGGCCTGTCTACGTAGAGCCACGCCTGTGCCTGCCGCTCTACCCGCCCCTTGACCGCGCAGGATATGAGCCTCATGGACGAGTTAGCAATTGGCGTCAGGATAGCCAACTGAGAGCTAACGGACTGGGCTAGCTGCTCAGGTAGGTTACCGAGAGGGAGTCTGACAACTCCTTGACCAGATCCTCTGAAGCCTAGTAAAATGTGCCAAATAATTCAGAGACCTTAAGGTAAGGCCGCTGAAGTCAGGAGTGCGCTTCCGTGCCTATCCATACTCCTAGACTCCTTATTAGGAGGATGGATGGACGTTGAAGCCTCTGCCACGTCCTGCTGTGTAGCAGATGCCACCACCATGGCATCTACAGCCACGCCTTTAGTAAAGAACTCCTTCTCGGGAGCAGATAAGAATTTGTTTGGGCGAGAAGGGACTGGTTCCACAGTATCCGGGTTCGCCCTTGACAAACTAAATCAGAAGCTCGTCGAGCGGAGGAGAATACCCAGGAGAGGCGGAGGGCTGAGCCCCAAAGGCCTTGAGGAGCACTGATTCGTCCGCAGAGGGGTTTGGACATCCAACCGCCTCGTTGTTTGAGGATCTCTAAGATGTCTGCAAAGGAGACATCATCCGAGGACTTAGGGGACCCTCTGCATCATCCATATCCGTGTCCGATGTGATAGACTCGGGGGAGTCGACGTGCTTCCTCTTGCACGATCTCTTCCTTGGGGTTCCTCTGGAGATGACTCGAAAAACCCTCAGGAAGAGGGGAACCTCACTGGGGGTAACCTCAGGCCTCGGGGCTCCGCTGGCCTGAACAGGGAACTACCAAAGACCAGTCTCCACGCCCAGGAAGGTGCTGGTAAAACCGGAGAGATGGCCGAAGAGGATTTGGCCAAGGCACTCCTGATGGCTCTGAAAGCGGACCTCCAGAATCCTGGGGCGTCCAGTCTCGGGCCATGATAGTGACGGCAGTCCCGCAGCCGGCACCGAGGGAGGCTCGGAACCAGCATCGGTCCCGAAACATCACCCCGGCCCAGCCGAAGAAGTCCAGTACCAAACTCGGACCGAGGCCGGGTTGGAGTAAGGGTCGGAGCCGACCCTGAGATCTCCACGGCTCCAAGAGCACCTGCTCCAGCCAGACCCGAAGCAGTCGGAGGAGGAATAGCAATGGGATGAGTCATGGCCGACTCCGAAGCCAACTGGTGGGGCGAAACAAATTGGAAGACTGGGGACTGGAAAAGTCTTTGAGCACCCTGTCTATATCAGAATCCGACATTCTCAAGACCGAGAGGAAACAGAGCGGGTTAGAAGACCTCTCCCTCGGCCCCAAGGGACTGGGGACCCGGGCTCAGGCGACTCGATGAGAATCGGTGGCAGAAACACACACCAGATTCCATCGGTGCGAGGTGAACTTGGCGCCGGGAGGAAGATGTCTGGGCGACCCTTGTCGGCTCGAGGCAGTGAGCCGGCGGTGACCCGCCTCTCGATGCCCCAGCCATCGGCTCGAAGCCAGAGGAGTCGATACTGAGTGGCATCGAGGCAGCGTTCCGACCTCGGCTCCAAGTCTTTGGAGCGAAGGAGGCCTGCCTGGGTCTCTTGGCAGTCGGATCCGACGGACTGGTCGGGCGAAGCCCTTTCTTTGGCAGGAGTCGGAGGAAGACAAGGCTTCTTCAAAGAGGTTTAATCAACCCTTTAAGAATTAATTTATTTTTCCTCTCTGGAGGACCCTAGAGGAAAAAGCGTGACATACGCTGCATGACTCCTGCAAGTGCTTTGCCCCTAAACAATAAACACAAAGTAGATGGTCATCAGTAACAGACATCTTAAAAGCACATTTAGTACATTTTTTTAAAGCCCGAAGGCCTAGGGGCTTGAGACATAATGTTAACAATTCCTGACAGGAAATTTAACCACTGTAGAATCGCTAATGACAAAAAAACGAGGCTTACAGAAACTGTGTAAAAACACAACCTTAGGTGTAATAACGGGAACTTTAAACACTAAAAAGTTCAGTTATAGAGTTTGACCGAAAAGGCCCTGGATTGAAAGGGCACAAAACAAACTCTACCCAATCACACACAATAAATTCCAGTACTCAATCGAACACAATTTAGCAACAGCAATAGCAATAGCAATAGCAATAGCCGTTAAAAGCGCTTTTGTGAAACTGAAGCACAAAAACTGACAGAAAAAGTAGTTAATAAAATCTACTCAGCCCAGCCAGCTCGAGACCACGTCCTTGCAGTTAAGCGGCAAACGAGATCTGGGGGACTGTTGGTGGTGCATCCTGGGATATAGTAAGCTCAGCCAATAAGAGACTTCGCTCTTTGGCATAAGCGTGCCGAGTCGGAGCCGAGGGATCGGCTCCGAACCCATCATTCAGAATGTAGGCGAGATAGGATCACATAACATCAAAGATATAGTGGACTTGCAGACATTGGACCCGACCCAGTTTGGCTTCGTCAAGGGCAGATCATGCCTTTTGAACTTGGTCGACTTCTTCGAAACAGTCACCAAGGCCATTGATGAGGGAAAGGCAGTCCATACAGCCTACCTTGACCTTGCAAAGGCTTTCGACACAATAAACCACTCGAGTATTGTAGAAAAACTTACCAGCTTAAATGTAAACTCATATGTCACAAGATGGGTTGCAAACTGGCTTAAGGACAGAACCCACAGGGTTAGAGTTGCTGGTGCTATGTCAGACTCCAAGCCGGTCACAAGTGGTGTCCCACAGGGCTCGGTCCTTGGCCCCCTATTGTTCGGCATCTACTTCTCAGAAGTACAGGCCAACATGGGAGGACTTTGGCTGACAAAGTTTGTAGACGACTGCAAACTGGGCGCCATAGTGGAAAGTGCATCGGACGGATAGCCTTCAGAAGGACTCACGGAAACAGATAGCTGGTGCCAGAGCCATGGCCTGAAGTTAAACGCCAAAAAATGTATAGTCATACCCTTCGGGAAAAACAAGGTAACCTCAAGCTACCATCTAGGTGGCAATCCACTAAGCACAGAAGAGGTTATCAGGGACCTGGGGACCCAGGTTGACAGTGGCCTTTCTTTTGACACTCACGTTGCTATAGTGGTTAGAAAGACCTTCTACATTGCCCACCTAATCATGAAGGGATTCACATCCAGATCTAGTGAGGTCATTGTTCCCCTGTACTCTTCACTTATCAGACCAATGATCGAGTACAATGCCCCATTCGGGAAGTATCTCACCCGACATCTGCAGCAATTGGAGAGACCCCAAAAGTTCCTCACCAAAAGGGTAAAGGGACTCCAAACTCTGTCATATGCTGCCAGATTGAAGAAACTCCAGCTCTATTCAGTCGCATACCGTCTGCTCAGAGGTGACATGTGCCTGACATACAAGGCCATGTCCAACCCGAATTAATGGATATGCTCCACCTCAAAATCCAAATCCACCAAAACCACTAGAGCAAGCGACTTAAACCTTATACGGATATAAATAGGACATGCTGGAGGATAGATTTATCACTCAGAGACTCCCTATGCTGTGGAATAAAATCCCGGTCCATGTGAGGCAGAGCACCTCGCTGGCTCTGTTCAAGAGAAATCTTGACCTGTGGATGGGAGATCGTAGGTTTACCCCGGGAATCATCTCTGTGTCACTGCTGGACAGAGGCACAACAAACTAATAGGCACAGTATTTTTTTCATATAAAGGGGTGGCGTAAGCCACAAAACTTTGGGCTAGGCTTATAAATGCCTTAGGGCAGATAGCCTAGTATAAACCTATAAACCTATGAACCTATGATGTCATGTCAACTTCAGAGACAGGAGTTTAAGCCTCATTAACAGCATTTTACAAGAGGCAATCTTTTATGAATTTCTGCTTCTAATACTGTAATCCTGACAGTCAACCTCTTCCACTTGGCACAACAACAACAGAAAGTCTTAGGGATCAGTTTTCAAAAAATAGTTTCTTGTTAGCCAATAATGCAATGCCAGTTTATTCTGTGCGACCACATAACTGAAGACCACCAGGTCTTAGTCACTGAGTCTGAAGTAAATGAGCTCTGCACTGGAATTCCTCCCTCATACAGATGGGTAGTGATTGCCGAAGCAGCACAAAAATAAGTGGCAAACCATTAGCTGCAAGTCGGTCAAGTACTGTGCACGCGCACACGCACACACACACACACACACACACACACACACACACACACACACACACACACACACACACACACACACAGTTTCTGTGAGAGGTAATCTTGTGTGCAGCATTCTTATTATTACTTACCTTATACAATGTCATACTGAGTGCAGATGCAGCTATAAATGTCATGTCATCCTGCATCAGAAGTTGATATTTTCATAGTATCATATTTTTATATGATGTATTGTTTTCCACATTTTATGTCAATCAATCAACATAATGTTATATAATGAGCTGTCTTCTATGTTTCACCAATTTCCATATGAATACTTGTGAAGCTATATTTGATTTTATTTTGTACATTAAATGTGATGACTGAAATTGGCCTGCAAGAATCACCTCCTACATAAACTAATGAATATAGACAAAAAAATATACAGCATTCCATTATTTACTTGAACATTTCAGATGACTGTTAGTCTAGCCAGCAAGCCCTGACTTGGTAGGCCAGAAGTTCACTGGATGACAAAAATATTGCTTCCCCATGAATGCATTCATTCTGAAATTGTAGCTGTCAGTCATAGCCTCTTTGTGGTCTCTTGCTGCTGCAATCCATAACCCCTGCTGCAAGGGAAAAGTTAAACACATCAACGTCCAAACTAGAGGAAAATTGCTGGCCTCAAATTACGTATTTCAGAGGTGGATCTGCTGTCAGTAGCCCCCCCCCCCCCCCCCCCACCACCACCACCAAAAAAAAAAAAGTTACTTAAACAATGAATGATTGTTTTTGCAGTCCAGTAACATAACAATGAGTTTCAGGTCAGTGTCTGGTGCATCCACATATGCGTCATCTCTTATGGAATACCTACAAGTCCTGCAGCTCCTTGTATAACATTAAATGCTACTCAAGCTTCAGTAAATTCATTTATTATTTATTCATTCATGCATTGATAACCCCTTTATCTAATTCAGTGTCATGGGCAAGCTGAAAAATATGCTATCAATTAGTGGGGCAAGTCAGCAAAACAAAGCTTGGAAGGTATGTCAGTCAGTCACATGACACACACATCCACAGAGAGACAGCAGAGAGACATTGCCACATTCCCACACACTCATGTGCACATACACACACACACACACACACATAGACCCTACAGGTAATTTAAGGGGATGTGTGGAGGAAACCACAACACCTGACAAAAGCCCACACATACAAAAAGAGCACATGCAGACTTCCCACAAAAATAGCTGGAGCCTCGTACTGAACTATAGAATGAAGTAATATGCGGTATCAGAAGTACCTGCCTCACAATGAAAATTTAGTTTAGTGAATCACCCAAAGCACTTAAAGACAAACAAGATGCTCAAAAAGCTGATAAATCACTCAGAACCATATAAAAAAAATTTGGCAAACAGAAAAAGACACCGGGGCAGTTTTATAAGTTAATCCAAGCTCTCTGCATGGCAGTGAAGATCTGGAAAAGGACAGCTGAGTTTTGCATTATGGGATGAAGGAAAGGCTTAGCAGCCTGGGAACTTAAGGACTGCCAGTTGGTCCTAAAGTGTGCAGCCCTGTTCCTACAAGTTACTAAAGACGGGATACTGTCTTAACATATTTCTGTTTATTTCCTTCAGTTTAGTTACACCTTAAACACAAAACTACTGTTTCTTGGAGAGAGTGCCATTCAGAAGTAATCTGCTGCTCTGCATGATATTAAATGGTTGTGGACTTTGTGGAAAGTGCAAAAATTTGGACTAACAACATATAATGTTCATAGGTTCATAGGTTCATAGGCTGGTACTAGGCTATCAGCCCTAGGGCCTATACAAGCCTAGCCATAACAATTCCCTGGCTATTTCTTCCCACATTATTTACTTCCCTGGACCCCTGTCTAGCAGGGTGACTGACGTGATCCCTGGGGTGAATTTCCTTTCTCCCATCCAATCGTCAAGGTTCCTCTTGAAGAGGTCCAAAGAGGCACTCTGCTTGACATGTATGGGTAATCTATTCCAGAGTCTGGGGAGTCTCTGGGTCAGGATCCTATCCCTCCAGCATGTTTTGTTTATTGTGATGACAAGGTTTAGATCCCTGGAGTGTGTAGCTCTGAGGGATTGGGATTTCTTTAAGTGTAGCATGTCCAGCAGCTCTGGGTTTGACATGGTCTTGTATGTTAAGCAGAGATCGCCTCTGAGTAGGCGATATCATAGAGTATAGCTGGAGTTTTTTAAGGCGGTCAGCATAGGGCATCTGCTTTAGGCCTGTGATTCTTTTAGTGAGGTATTTCTGAGGGCCTTTCCAGTTGTTGCAGATGTCTTGAGGTACATACCAAATGGGTTGTATTCTATAATGGGTCTAATGAGGATGAGTACAGTGGGACAATGACCTCCTTTTTTCTGGATGAAAAGCCCTTTGTGATGAGGTGTGCCACATAGAAGGATTTCCTGACTGTTGTGGCGATGTGGTTATCAAAGGTGAGACCACTGTCCACCTGTGTCCCTAAGTCTCTTATCACACTTTCTGTGTTTAGTGTACTGCCACCTATATGGTAATTCATGGATGCATGTTTTTTCCCAGAGGGGATAACAATACATTTCTTGGCACTGAGCTCAAGCCCATGGCTCTGGCACCAACATCTGTTTCTGTAAGGCCCTTTTGTAGAGTATCCACATCATTTGGGGATTCAATAATGGCTCCCAGTTTGCAGTCATCTGCAAACTTTGTTAGCCAGAGTCCCTTAGTGTTGACCTGTACTTCAGAGAAGTAGATGCCAAACAAGAGCGGCCCCAGGACTGAACCCTGAGGTACTACACTTGTCACTTGTCTGGAGCTGGATTTGGAGTTGGCTACTTTTACAGTGTGGGTTCTATCAGTAAGCCATTTAGCAACCCATTGGGTGACATAGGGATTAATGCCCAACTTAGTAAGTTTATCTATGATTCCAGAGTGGGGATGGTGTCAAAGGCCTTGGCAAGGTCTAGATAGGCTGTGTGGACCACCTTACCCTTGTCCATGGCTCTGAGACTGATTCAAAGAAGTCAATCAGGTTCAGGAGACAAGATCGCCCTTCACAAACCCAAACTGGGTGGGGTCCAGTGTTTGAAGGTTGCCAATGTCTTTGTTTATAAGTTCCATGATAATACGCTCCATGACCTTGCAGATAAGGCTTGTCAGACTGATGGGACGGTAGTTTCCGGGATCCAAGGTGGATCCCCTTGTGAATTGGGATAACTGTGGCTCTGCGCCACTCAGTGGGCACGAAACCTGAGGTGAGGCTATGATTAAACATGACACTTAGGTGAGGTGCCAGTTCATATTGTAGTTCATGTAGTACACAGCCCGGGATGTCATCTGGTCCCATGGATGCTGTATTCTTGGCTTTAGAGAGTGCGTTTTGTACCTGTGTTGCCGTTATTACTGGAATTTGGCAATATTCCGGTATTGAGATGGGCCATTTAGGGGGTGAGAGGGGGGTGAAGTTGGCAATGAATAGATCTGCCAGGATATTGGCAATATCCCTTGGATCAGTATATTTAATGCCATTCTGTTTTAGCTTAGAGCAGATCTGAGCATTGCCATTTAGATTCTTGACATAGTTATAGAATGCTTTGTGGTTGTCTTTGGAATCTTTGGCAATTTTATTTTCGTATCTAGCTTTGGAGGATTTTATGAGGCATCTCAGTTTCTTAGTGAGGCTAGTAAGGGAGTTTTTTGCATCCTGATTTTCCTCTTTTCTGCAAAAGTTTCTTCCTTTTTGTTGTAAAGTTTGTTTATGGCAGGGGACCACCAGATTGGCTTCCCTTTTTTGGATGAGAGCATTTTGGTTCTATTTGGGATGGCACGATTCATGCATGAGTGGATGTGCTCGTACAGTGCCTTAGTGTAGGATTCAGCAGTTGAACTTTCAGTTCCCGTCTGCATGGGTGTCATGATGTTTGTCACTTCTGACTTGAGTAGCATGAAGTTGGCTTTGTTATTAGGTAAGAAATTTATGAAGATGTTAGAAAATCAGCCCTTTACATAGCTGCCAGGATTTGCTCTTGAAAGCAGTGAAATAACTACATAAAGAGGCTGCAGTTACTGAAAAGCTTGAAATTAATCAGCTGCTGTTTTCCTGTATTGAGGATCAAGAATGATCAGACTCCAAGCATCTCACCCAGTCTTCAACCTCTTGTTTAGTAATGCCATCAGGATGTTCCAAGCCCCATCCCTAATTATTTGTAGGTATGCTAATTGTAAGGAATTTTTAATATATTTGTTAGCACTGTTTAAAGATAAACTCATGATACCAAAGTAAAACTGGACAAGCAATGCAATAAACATGCCTGTTTAAGGGTCTATATCAGAACATGAAGTTTTAAAACTTCTAATGTTCTAATATCGACCGTTTGAGCAAATACTAAAAATAGTGAAGCTGCAGAACACGAATTCTTTCCTAGGGAAAGAATTTGGTTGGTCGATTCTGTGGCTTTGCTATTTTCAGCTCTGTAATGGAAATTCACGGTCGGGTTCAGGTAAGTGTGCGATTGTGTGGTTGTTAGGGTTAGGGGCGCAGGTTAGGTGAGTTAGGGTTAGAGGCGGGTTAAGTGAGTTGGGTTAGGGTGCGGGTTAGGTGAGTGTGCAAAAGTGATGGACCTTAGGGTTAGGGTTAGGGTTTGGGTTAAGGTAAGTGGATAGATAATAGTGTATGTACAGTTTAGTGCAGGTTTAGTTGTGGGATTATAAGTGTATGTGTGTGAATTGATGTTTTTTAGGTGTACTTGTGTTGTGTGTATGTGTTTTGGAATAGCACATTTTTTCCTTGCTGTTCTGAATGTTCGATATTATGTGGTTTAGATATTTTAGGTTCGATGAAATAGTGTGATATAAATGCTTTTAAAGGGAATTTTTACACCTCAGCATTCCATACCTCAGCAGTCTTCAGGATTTTTAGATACCACAAGAGAATGGCAACCCATACAGTTACAATAAGAATATTCTTTCAAAAAAAAAAAGAAAAAGAAAACAATAAAAAGAAGAGATGTAAGACACTGCCTTACGGCTTCATAACACTTGGATCTCTAATGTGGTTTCTGGTGGGGTGTCTTCTGTATGAAGATTGTGGGGTAGGTTTCGCTAGGGTGGTAGGGTTCTGATTTCCTTCCCCATCCAAAAGACATTCAGGCAGGTGAACTGACAATACTCCAAATTGCCCTGGGTGTGTGTGCGTGCGTGTGTGTGTGTGTGTGTGTGTGTGTGTGTGTGTGTGTAATCGTTTTATTCTGGCTTACAGATCTAGGAGATGTGCAGCTCATTAGCTGAGACACACACACTCTGTCAATGAAAATAATATTCTAATTTTTCTTAAACACTTGAAGGTTGTTCAAGACAAAATATATACAGATGAATTATTCCAAAGTTTATGAATTGTCCAGACATGAATTTGTCCCTAGAAATAGTACTAATCCACTAAATTCCTGAATGCAGTTATGTGAGCTTGTGTTATAAGGACTATGGAGACATGTTAATGCCAGTATCTCAAACAAAGCTGGAGCTCTCTATGTACTGGAAACCAAACAAAGAAGACCCCTTGTGTCCTGTGACAGAATGACATCCCATCTACCACTGCGTTCTGCTTTACACTTGTTACTTTTCAGGACAGCTTCATTTCCCCATTGCCCTAAACTGGATAAAGAAGCTACTGGAAATGGAATGGCAAATAAATGGCTCAAATAGCCTTCTTGAAAAGATAATAGCCAGGATTCAGAGACAAGCCTGGTAATGAGCACCAAGGCTGCAGGAAAAATGGCCCGTTAGCATGATTGCAGAAACCAGTGATTCAGAGACACAAAGAGGAAAGACTTCAATATCAGCTAATTTGCAAGTCTCTGAAGTACTTGGAGAGTACAGCAAGCACTAATATCCCTTTTCTGCTGTCCTTGCGATAATCACCACTGGTAAATATGATACATTGTTGTTAGCTTTAAGCTCTCCCCTGATCATTTCTCCCTCCACAATCATACAAATTCACACAAATACACACACACACACACACACACACACACACACACACACACACACACACACACACACACACACACACATTTACTGAATGTTCCTGATGTTGCCTCTTATTTCTGCCTATCCCTTGTAATTCATATATGATTGACAGTCAGTCAATAATGCCAGTTATTAGAGTTTCATTATGCTTATTGGTCAGAAAATACTTTGTGATGCAAGACCTGTTGCTCTATTAACTTTTAAGTGGATCTGAGAAATATTTATAAAGGCTCCATGATGACATCTAGTCTTCTTCCTTGGCTTTGTCTGGAAGTCTTGAGCATAGCTCCTATAGGTCATGGAATCTTACAGTCAGTCAATAATGCCAGATATTTCAGTCTGATACTACTTCTTTTGGCTGTTCCCGTTAGCGGTCACCACAGTGGATCATCTGTTTCCATTTCTTCCTGTCCTCTGCATCTTGCTCTGTCACACCAACCACCTGCATGTCCTCTCTCACCACATCCATAAAACTTATCTTAGGCCTCCCTCTTTTCCTGTTACCTGGTAGCTCCATCCTTAGCATACTTTTCCCAGTATACCCAGCATCCCTCCTCAGCACATGTCCAAACCAATGCAAAATTGCTTTTCTGGCTTTGTCTCTAAACCGTTCAACCTGGGCTGACCCTCTAATATACTGATTCCTAATCCTGTCCATCCTTTTCACACCCAGTGCAAATATTAACATCTTTAACTCTGCTACTTCCAGCTCTGACTACTGCCTTTTTGTCAATGCCACCGTCTCCAACCCATACAACATAGCTGATTTCACAACCCTCTTGTGGACCTTCCCTTTCACTCTTACTGGTACCTGTCTGTCACAAATCACTCCTGACACTCTTCTCCACCTATTCCACCCTGCCTGTACTCACTTCTTCACCTCTCTTCCACACTCGCCATTACTCTGAACTGTTGATCCCAACTACATAAACTCATCCACCTTCACCAACTCTACTCCCTGCATCCTCACCATTCCTCTATTCTCCCTCTCATTCACACACATGTATTCTGTGTTAGTCTTGCTGACCTTCATTCCTCTCCTCTCTAGAGCATATCTCCACCTCTCCAGGGTCTCCTCAACCTGGTCCCTACCCTCACTACAGATCACAATGTCATCTGCATCATAGTCCATGGGGCCTCCTGTCTGATCTCATCTGTCAACCTGTCCATCACCATTGCAAATAAGAAAGGGCTCAGAGCTGATCCTTAATGTAATCCCACCTCCACCTTAAACGGATCTGTCAATCCCACTGCAGACTTCACCACTGTCACACTACCCTCATACATATCCTCTTATTTCTCCCTCAGTCTCAGTCTGATACTTATGTTTCAGTAAATGCAATGTGATGCGAGACCTGTTGCTCTATTAACTTTTAAGTGGCTTAGACTAATTATAGAAATGACCACTAATCCTATACATATTGTTCTATCACTTTTCTAGTGATTAAAATTAAGAAAATAATATGACATGGTGTCTAGTCTCAGCACTGTATCCACTGCTTGCTAGTCTAGAGGAAATTAGGAGGTATATTGTTAAGAGAAAAAGTTTTAAAACACATTATTATTATTTGTCTCTTTCTCCCATCTAGCAAAATGAATATGCTATTTGCTGAAGTGTTGGTAAGAAAAGGTCATTGAACCATGTTTATTAAAGATGGGCTTTATCTATGATAGATGCAGTTTGCTTATGAACTTGAATAACACTTGTTTTCTATACTTCTGAATAAGAGTTAATTTACTGAGGCAGGCTCTGGAAAATTCCAGCTACCACTGTGGTTTTGAGGTAAACGTTCTACACTAACTGTGGTTTTGAGGTAAACATTCTACACTAGCTGTGGTTTTGAGGTAAAACATTCTTTTCTGAGGTAAATTGTGATCCTAGATGTTTTTCATAGCCAACTGTCAACTGTTAGAAATGTAACAAAAGCTATTTTGGCTAGTAACAGAAAAGTATAAAAGTTGATGTCAGTAACCAAGCTGATCAGATTGAGATCATCTTGGCCAACATGTTGCCGTAATCTGGTTAGCAGTTAATAAAGGAAATTTTCATCACCTGAGGCAGATGTGACTCGCTTGAATTTTTTCTTCTGACATTTTGGTCCTTCGGACCGGAAACCTCTACGAAGATACGGATCAGACGACAGAGAGACAGAAAAACCTGCGCAGGTGAGGGTTTCTTATCTTAAGATTCCCTCGACGGAAAGCCCTCCGACTGATTTGTCATTGGAAAGAGGCCCGCTCTCTGATCCCTATCTGAGGGACGGTTTCAACCAACAAGGGAAACGGAGTCTCATCTGGTTCAGGTAGGATGAAAACACCTTTTTTACTTTTAATTTAATTTAACCTTGTCGACAGGGGTTTTATTTTTAGTTAAGGGTTTTATTTTTAGTTAAGGGTGGGTAGGAATAATTATTAAGATTATTTTGTTAGGATTACCTGTTATTTTGTTAGGATCCCCGTTAAGATAGCCCCATTTTGTAATAAGCCCTGTAAAAATAATTTTGATGCAGTCCAAAAATATACAGTCCTAAAAATAAGAAATGCAGTCCTAAAATATACAGTCCTAAAATAAGAAATCTAGGAAAACATGGGTTCAAGTTGCTGCAAGTGTGAGAGTGATGTCTGTTTAAATGTTTATGCTAAGTATATGAAAAGATTAAACAAAAATAATGTTAAATTTTTGAGAAGTGGAAGTTGAAATATGATTTTGATGGTACACTGAATAAGAATGCCTGTGCAAAATTGGTTAGAGATTTGAAAAAGGATGCAGGAATTAGAACTAAAAAGCAAAGACAATTGGGATTTCCCCAAGCACAAAAATAGTTAGAAGAAGCAAATAAACGAGCTATAAAAGAAAAACAGTGTCAGGAAAAAGAAAAAAATAAATCAAAAGGGATCACTGGTGCCAAGTGGAAAAGTAGCTTTATTTTTAGATAAGGAAGATGAGCACACAGTTTGTGCAGTACAAAGGCAGACAACTGCTTACCGTATGGTGAAATTGCTGCTGCCATACCAGGGGAACCTCCTCAATATCAGTCTGAAGATGTGGGATCTGTACAGCAGGGTGGGTTATTAGCTGCTCAAGGAAATGTTGTGACCCCTCCAATTTACCCACAAATTCCCGTAGTACCTAAAGTTGCTTTGCAACAGGTAGACCAACCTATGCAGTTAAGGTCAGGACCAGCAGGGCAAGGACGTTGGGCTATTAAACTTTCTGACCATTCAGAAGCTCTTCCCTTAATACAAGTTGCAAACCCACAAGCAGGAGATGTTGGACAAGAACCAACTATTTTAGTTTATCGTCCCTGGGCTAGAGAGGATATAAAACGAGCTACGGATGGTATCCCTCATCCAAAGGTTAATTTCAAAAGTTTTCTGAGGACATAGTTGGTATGCGTTTAAGTTATCATCTAAATAGTTTAGAAGTAGAACAAGTAGTGCGACAAATCTTAGGTCCAGATTGGCACTTAGTTTGTGGTACTTGGACATGTAAGGCAGATGGCGGCACTACATTAAAGCATAATTCTGGGGTGTTAGATCATGAGTCACTGATCTGTTAAAGAGAATTTCTGATAAGTGGCGTCCAAGAGCAGATTGGACAGTAATAAATCAGTGCATCCAAAATGATGATGAATCTGTAGATCATTATATTGTAAGACTGACAGAAGTGTTCAATAACCATTGTGGAATGATGATTCCGAAGGATCAGACTAATGATAGTCCGTATGAACAGCAATTAAAAAATGCTTTCCTTAAAGGTTGTAAGGCTCCGATAAGTAGTTTTACTACTAAGCACATAGTAGATCACAGAACATGCAGACTGCAACCTTTGTTTGAATATGCACGACATGCTGAGCGACATTTTAATCTAAAAAAGAAAAAGAAAGTACAAGTGTTGGCAGTAGGGGATGATGGTGGTATATTCTTAGTACAGGACCAAAGGGGGAAAGGGCACCGTGGTGGCATAAAAAAACATGGGGGCCCACAATGGGACACGTTAAATGAACCGGGTGGACATTCAGCCTATAGGGAAATGTTAAAACGTGGAGAATGTTTTAAATGCGGTAGACGTGGACACTTCGCTGCCAACTATGAAGAGTGGCAACATCCCCTGCAGCTTATGAACAAGGGCTCCGCATGACTATATGATAGTAAAGAAAGGCGCCATCTTCATTATGGGGATAGTGAAGAGGCAGACACTCTCGATGAATGTCAGAAACACTCTAATGGAAGGGCGGGATTGTGACTGTGAAGTCATAAACCTGGCAAATTTGGGTATTGCTATGCATCTAGATCAGAAACCCATGATAGAGTTTTTGGTTGAGGGACAAAAAGTGGAGTTTTATGTGATTCAGGTGCGTCGCTTACACTTTTGGGTCCAGCAGTTCTGCCTCGAACTGCGAAACAGATGAGTTTGTCCTTGTAAAAGCAGCAAACAGGAAAATCTATAAGGAACCACTGTCTCATCCTCTACTGTTCACAGATCCCAAACAAACCAAACTGTTAGGTGTAGGGTAATTATATCAAAATATCAAAAGTTTGTCCAGTTAATTTGCTAGGAAGAGATTTGATGCATGTGTTTGGAATAGCGGCAATTCCCACACCTAAAGGTATTGAGGCAAAAAGGTTAGCGGATGGCTTAGTAGTACAGGGAGTACAAGACTTGTTTTACTGGTATAGCCTAGACTTGATTGGTCCGGATACTTGATTTCAGATGGCCCGGGGAGGGTTGATACAGAGTTGATCAATCTAGCTCTAAGTAAGTCTAGAGGCAGGTCAGCGCAGGTTGCGGCGCACTTACATTGTACAATGTTCTATAAGGCCCCTGGTCCGGATAAAGAATTGGTGAGATCAGATCATAAACTAATCTCGCTGGAGGTCCTCATCCCGCCCCCACCTGAAACAAAAAAGACCACAGTGAAAAACTTCTCAAAAGCCGATTTCACACTTCTAAAAACTAGTGTGGTCTCCTTTAAGGCCCCTGAGCCAGTGGTAAACATTACTCAAACCGCTGAATCACTTACAAATGCCTTCTACCAGCACCTACAGGACTGCATGGATCAGGCAATCCCAAACAAAACTAAAGAACCTCTCCCCCGTTTCCAAAAAGGCAAAAAGCCGTC
>NC_056746.1:984210995-984221129 GCF_019279795.1 Protopterus annectens | reverse complement strand
ATACCTCAGATGCATTATGCTGTGCAACTCGCCTGGAGGTGTGGATATCCTTAATGAATATGGCTACGCCTACACCTTTAGTGCTTCTTTCTGTGTTAGGTGGCCAAAAGGTGTGGTATGAATTGAAGCCTGGTAATGCAGGGGTGCTCTCTGGAGCTTTGAACCAGGTCTCTGTCACTGCACAGATGTCACAGATGTCACTGTTTACAGTGGTGAATTTGTCATTAGAATCTTGCCTGACAAAGGCACTATAGGGGTGGCATGAGTCTTAGCCAGTATCCGGAATCCTGAGAGCGACAGGTGCAGGCCATCTCTGGCAAAGCATCATGGACTGTTGATCATGTCGTCCCAGGCAGACAGATGCTGGATCCCCTTAGAATGACACCAGAAGCTTAGCCAATTGTTGAGGTCAATCATTTTGTCCTTGTACTGTGGCATCATTGTGGGTCTATCTATTTCTACATCCCTCTCTATCTATGTATATATATATATGCATATTATATATAGATACATATATAAATATACATACATATACATATAATATATATATATATATATATATATATATATATATATATATATATATATATATATATATATATATACCTTTTTATTTACACATACAAATACACACACTAACATACTGCTAAACATTCATTACTGTACAACCTACATTGTACGTTGCACTACAACCTACATTGCTGTGTGCACATAGCATCCTTCACATACATATGTATGTCCAGCCTTCACTAACAGTTGCAGTATGTCCCCCACCCTATGCACATCTTCATATATATATATATATATACAGACTGCTAACACATATGGAGGGTTCACAGTATGTAGACTATTACATTATTAGCTTACATTACCTTTGTTGGACACTGCTATTTTTGATGGCTTGCTGCTTGTTAGCCTGCTGTTCTGTATTGTTGTATTTTCGGCTGTCTGTGTCTCTTATTCGTTTTTTTTATTTCTTTGTTTTTATTTATTTTCTCTCTCTCTCTCTCTCACTCTCTCTCTCTCTCTGTCTCTCCCTCTGGCTGTTGCAATGAATGCATTGCATGTGTGGACTGGGAGTACAGGCTGCTTTTGTAGGTATATGCAGATGTGCATGTGATGGCCTCTGCACCAATTGTTAGCCAGCATTTGCTAATTTTATGCAGCCTGCTGTGTGGTAATTGCAGTTCTCATTGTGATTTCAGGACAGTGCTATAAAATGTTAGGTAAGGTAGGCGTAGCCCTTTCAGATTTTCAAGGTGGGGCCATGCTGGTATGCTGTGGACACTGTTGTATGAGCGTAAAGGTTGGTATGTCTCTCATATCTCAGGCTGTGTTGTAGGCACTGACATGCATGTTGTACTGACACCTGACTATTGTTTCCTCCAGTTTATTCTTCTCAATGTGTATGTTAACTGACACCTAATAATACTAATACTGTTTAAATGGGAGTATGTGCTTTCCTGTGGAACTTGTGGAGTAACTGGTTTACAGCAGTGGCTCTTGCAATTTGTTGCTATGGCTTCACTATTTAGCCTTTACATTCACTCCTTGGAGGCCTGCTAGGTGTCTTTACTGGAATGTGTTGCTATGGCTTTCCTATTTTCCATTCACATTCACTCCTTGTAATGCTTGCTATATTTCTTTCAGCAGCAATTCCTTATATGTTTGTTGTGGTTTGGTGGTACTGCATGCAGTCTGGTCTGGCCAAGGTGTGGGGCTTGACACCTACAAGGGTATTTTATTTTGCTGCTGAGCAGTAGTGGCACCTTGTACTTTGTACTAACAGTTATGGATAGCAGGCACATGCAGTGCTTCTAAACTGCTATACTTTCCTTCTGTTATTAGTTGGATACCTCCTTTGATATTTGTGGGTTGTACACCTACATGTGGGTGCGCTTGTGGAAGCTATTCTACAGCTATTCACAAAGTGTGTGACAACAGACAGAATGATATGCCTGTGAGTTTGTGACACTTGCAGGCCTCAGATACTCACTCTCAGGTGTATCTTTTATCAGCCTCAGGGAATGACCCATATCAGTGGGATACACCCGTGATATATTTCAGATATTCTGCAGTTGTGACTGTGGGGTATTTTGAGCATGTGTATTAATACACCATTTCTGACATGCACGTAGTGCATACTTTCAGTAGTTGACAGTTACCATTACGTGGGACAAAACACCTTTCTGCCTACTGTTAGTACATTTCACAGGGAGTCAGTGGGGCACAGTTAACATCTGTTTTCAAATCAGGGACATCCCTGTAAATCAGTCCCAGTTGCAAGGTCTGGCCTCTTACCTGTTCAAATATGGCAGTGTTTATCCTGCTCTGATAGTGTGTGTGGTTTGCAAGATGCTACTGTCCCATTATTACCTACTAGCTACCGACTAGCATGGCTGTTTCTCTTCTCACACTAATGTTATACAAATCCACAAAAATTGCCAGTAAAGATACAAGAAAAGCTTTGTGTAATAGCCTTCCTATATTCCCTTTACATTCAGTCCTACTATTTCATGATATATTGCTTTCAGCACAAAGCTCTTGTATATCAGTCATGGTTTAGTGGTAAATCATGCAGACTAGTGTTTCCAAGGTCCTGGGTTTGAGACTGACAGAGGGATTTTATTTTGCTGCTGAGCAGACTACAGGCCTTGTCATTCAGAGTGACTAAGGCACTTTTAAGCAGTTGTAAGCGGGTTAGCGCTGGTTTGCATGGAGCTCACGCATGCGCACTGTCGCTTACCTTCGCACACACGCGCTTAGCTAAGTGCACACAAGCACACTCCCGCTTACAACTGCTTAAAAGTGCTTACTCTCGCGCACACCCGCGCTAATTTCTTAGAAAGAAAAGAAAATGGGGAGATAGGACAGTGGTGAAAAAGGGGGCACAAAGCGGGTAGGACAGCAGGAAAACAAGCTTGGGATTTGCAGGAAGGATGTAGGAAAGGCCCATAGCTGCCCATTTCTTTATCAGCAACAGCTGTGCATATGTCTGTAATTTGGTGTGAAATTTGAAACCTTACACCCCTGAGAGAGGGGTGAGGACAACAAAATATGTTGTACAGCCAATTGTAATTACCACTTCACATGTCCAACAGACATTTCTGCAAAATGGGCAGCTATGTATGGGGCGTAATTTTTTTGTGGGAACAGAGTGCCCTTTTTTTTCAGGTGAGAGTGGAATGTGAGGTACAGGAAGTAGGTATATTTGGGGAGGTAGGTAGGGGAGGTTAACAGACAAGACAAACAAGATGCATACAGGGGCGGAGTATGACACATGTGGGGGAGAAACACAATTGATGGGGACGGATATTGGGATATCGCGAGCCCATGAGACCACAGATGGCAACAGTGGAACTGACATCCCCACCCATGGGCAGTTGCCACTCTGCCTTCACAGCCCAGGATGGGGCTGTGCTGGGGGCTGTGTAGGACGGGCAGCAGGGACACCCATGAGTTGTGCCACCCGAGCCTCAAGCTGGCGTAGGGGTTCAAGCACAGAATGCCTGATCTCGCTACGCACCACAGACCGGACACTTTGGAGGGTGAGTGGACGGTCTCCTTCCAGCCATGCTTGCAGAGGGGGAACGAGCCCCATCCCCTGCAGCGCTTCCACCCAAAGGTGGCACAGGGTCACCGGAGGAGGTTCCGGCCTGGGCACTAGTGCCAGGTGCACTCGCCAGCTGAGGTGGGAGAGGTGGGTCCGCTGGAACCTGCCTTCCCTGTTGTCCTATGTTTAGAAATATTTTATGACATTATGGGTTAGTAACAAACAATACCATTCCAAATTAGTTGTAACAGCATGCATCAGTATTCCCATTAACCAAACACCCATGAATTCCAAACATTGAACAGCAAGCATAACACATGCATATTTTGAACAACAGTACACAATCCAACAGCATGCAGGGTCGATTGATGGCAACAGGCCATCAGGTTTGGATATGTGAACAGGTCACATGCAGCAACGTACATGCAAATAAGTTTGAACCAACAAGACAAATGTCCATAGGAATTGATTGTGAATACACATACCCAGTTTGTTGTGGAATGGCATTATTTGTGAATACAGGGTAGGGTGAAGAAATATTTCATTAATAACTTCAACTACATATACATATGCTGTACATCTCTAGTCGCTGCAGATATATATACCCTACAGGTCTTAGTACAGTTTCCTATATGTAACCTTAGGAATGTTGGTGATGGGACTCTTACTGATACATTAATATATATTGCATTTTTATTCATACACATTTCATATCTGGCTATGTTCAGGTACAGCATCCTGCTACATTTCATTTATATGGCTAAAGACAACTGTGGATGTTCATTATTTCATACAACCATACTATCTCCATATTGCAAGGGTACAGCAACATATACAAATTGTGGGACAGACACATTCCAGCTTCAGTACTTTATTTCAAACATTTCACTTTTTGTTTGTGGCTGTCTCATTCATTTCATTATGTACTGACTGCAGTATACTTTATTCAGAAGTTATAACAGCTTTCTTGGTCGATTCATACCTCTTTCTCACACTCACTTGTTTTATTTTTACAATTCAAGTTGGTACTTTATTCTAGGCGTTATTAACATGTCATACCTGATTACAACAATCCTTTCCAACAGACTCACTTGTTTCATATGGCAGATTTTCTAAGGGGATGTATTTGACACATGTCTATTATCTTTACTTGTTTACCACTGATTTTCAGGCTGCTGCAGGTTATCTGATATTACACTTCAGGTGGGTAATCACTATTTCAGACTTGTTTACTTTTTGTTTCTGGATTACAGGCTGCATCACTTATCTAATCATACAGTACTAGCAGGATCTTTCTTCCAGTGTTATTTGAACTTTATTAATATGTGACTACACTGACCTCTTTTACAAGCTGTCTCACTTATATTGTATAACAATTACAGAAATATAATTACTAACCTGCCTGGTGGTGCAACCACTCCAGCCTATCACCATAGGCTTGCCGATTCGTGGAATGCACACCTGCAGCTGTAATATAAATGAAGTAATATTGGAACATACATCTCCATAATATCAGCTAGGATAATTCCTTACATACATAATTACATGGATACTTACTCAGTAGTGGGGCGTTGGGCATTTGCCGGGCCTCCTGGATCCAACAGTTCAGTTGGTCCTGCTTCCGTCTCTTCAGGTCCGCATGGTGGTGACGGACCTGTTCACCAGTCCTTGGTATGCCTGTGGCACTGGTGAGATCATGTGCCAACCGGTTCCACACCTCTGCCTTATATGAACCCCACAGAACCTGGCCCTGCATGAGTTGAGCCTCATGATCGTGGACTAGGAGCCAAACCATGTATTTGGACTCTTCAACACCCCACCTCTGTGCTCGAAAGCGACTACCCTCTCCTACACCTGCCATCCTGACTGCAAATATGTTCCACAATCAGTTATGCTGTGTATTCCCGCCTATGGGACTTATACATGCCGTTTTTCCCGCACTTATCTGTGATTGGCCATTTTGGAATTGTATCAACTTCACAAAACCTGCTTTGTCATGCTTCTATTTCCATTCATTCCTATATATATGCTAATACTGCATTTTTCAGTACAGCTGTCATGGCTTAGTGGTTCAGTACTTTGACTATAATGCACAGTATCCTGGGTTCGAGCCTGGGCATTGCTTTTGTTTTTATTTTACTACTGTCTAGACAGGCTAGGAGGTGTGCCTGTTTAAAGGTGGCTTTGATACAGGTTGCTCAATGTTGCCCGCCGGTAAGCCAGTTGGCGAGCTGTGTAGCTCCGCGCAAACGGGTTAAGCTGGTTAACGCGTTATTTGGCTATGAGCACGCATATTATGCTGTGTGAAATGTTGCACAACTACGGGTACACACTTTCAGCGTGTTAAAGCACTGCTCAACTCCGGGCACTCCTATTACACCTGTTAAACCACTGGTCACCTGCGGGCAAACATACCTAGCTTGTTAGAGCACTGCTCAGCTATGGGCACTTATAAAATATTTTATTTTTTTATTGTGTCAGATTTCTTCATAAAACATGGCCCATTTCATTGCATTTTACTTAAATTATAATTGTATATATATACATATATGTCAGGGGATTGTTTTGTGCTTATTTCACTAAAAATACAAAATGATGTTGTTGGGGCTCGAACCGTGACTGCCTCCTCTTTGGCAGACATCTCTACCGCTATGCTGTTGCTACTTGGCTTATTTTGCATATTTAGAGCTTATATGCTTTTTCAATGACTGCTAACTGTGGCTGAGCGAAGGGCACACCCGCGCAAACGAGCGCAATTACAGGCAAACATTTTTGAAATAAAAAAAAAATTAAACTGTTCATTTTTACGTTTTACATTTCATTTGGGTTAATAGTCTGTAGGGGCATGTGTGCTGTTGTGTTTCTTGACATTTTCGCGGACTCGCTCATGGGAGTTTCCTTTTGGGACTGTGATTCTTTTGGGGACGTGTCCCTTTGCAGGTCTCGCCATGCGGACACGCCCCCAACATTGCTACATGGACTGTGTTAGCCTAGGGTGTGATTCAGCATGCCCTCATGAATATGCATGGCATGCTGACATCACCCCGTTTAACTGCAGCCTCCGTGTAAGACTTGCTAACTCTTACATGGAGGCTTCGTGAATCCTGCAGATAGACTTCCTTAGGGAATACTTAAGTCAGTACACTAACTTTAGTAATGATAAGGTTAGTACAGTTTGTACACTTATGGAAGTAGCGTTGGAAAACATTTTTTTAGATTTGATAATTATCTGTTCTAACAAACTTCTTGTGTGGTAATGGGTACCCGTGTGGCTCTTTCATTTGCCAATCTAGTCATGGGCATGTGGGAGTTGAAATATGTCACCACCCATGCTATGGTGGAGAATACAGTCTTTTATAGATGTTATATTGATGATTTGTTTTTTTGTGGAATGGTGACTATGATTCTTTTTCCTCATTTGTTCATGATTTGAATAATTCCACAGGTTTTTTGATATTTACCATTGGGCATTTTGGTAAAGAAATAGATTTCTTGGATGTACATATAAGCACTGATTTTGTTAATCAAAGGTTCACTAGCAATATTTTTAGAAAATCGACCTTTGTCAACCAATATTTGCACAAAGATAGCTTACATCCTGGGCATATGGAGTCAGGAGTTATCTAGGATCAATTTATTAGATTGAGTAGATTTACTAGTGACCAAGCTGCCTTTATTATAGAAGCCAAGAAACTGTTTTGTTTTTTTGAGCAGAGGGGCTATGATCAAAAGTGTGACAACATTTTTTTGGAAGTGGTGGGCCTAAGGAATAGTGTTGCATGTCTGATTTTGAGGAAAGGACCTTTGGACCCCAGTGTTCTGGATTTGCCTATGGTAATCACTCATTCTTGTACGGATGATGTTGATTCTATTAATTATAGGTAAGCATTTTCTGTTCCTATTTCTAATGAAATGTATTTAATTAAAGACATACTTTTGGACAATTGGAAAGTTATATTGGGTAATCCAGATTTGGTTAGGGTTCTTGGTGAAAGACCGTTGTTCACTTATAAAAGGACCGTGAACATTAAAACTATTCTTGAAAGGGGTACCCGTGCTGACTGCAGGAATTTGGCCTGTAATTTTGGCACTTTTCTTTGTGGGCAGTGTAGACAGTGTAGATTCATTATGGGCAGTTCTTCCATCAGGTTTAGTCATATTAATAGAACTTTTTGGGCCAGGGACCATTACAACTATAACACGACTAATGGAGTTTATGTTGCTTTCTGTAATTCTTGCACCCATTTTTATGTGGGTAAAACAATAAGGGCATTAAAACATAGAATTTATGAACACACCCTAGCAATAAAGAAAAGGGATACTTTTAATGCTTTGGCTAGACTCTCAGTGATTTGTGGTGATTTTAAGAAGTTTTCATTTTTTTGTGTTAGAACATGTTGAGACAGCTCCTTTTAGTGGGGATTTTAAGACTTTTTTAGAGTGTCAAGATAGTTTTTGGCAGATTTTATTGGTAGTAGACCAACCACTTGGATTGAATGAGATGGTGAACATTAAGTGTTTTTTACAATTCCAAAGACCTTGACATTCAGGGTGTTTGGTTTATATTTAATTTTATTTTCATTTGTTAGAACAATATCACAATATATGTTAATTGTATATGTTTTTGTAAAAATGTTTTAACAGGGAATTTTTTTGTTATTAATGTGGTTTTCTAACACCACAATAGTACATTTGATAAGTTTTTTCTGTGTCTTTAATTCTTAATGAGCAATTCTATCATGTGACATTTATTTTTGTATTTATTGGATGTTTTAGATGGATATTGTTGCTTCTGATGAAGTTCAGTTGAGATTAAAGTGGACGAAAGCATTAAGTGTGGTGTCTGATTTTTCTGGCTTTGTGGTCTTCAGTTTACTTTGGATTTATTAATCATAATGATGTTATACACAGAAACTGAACTTGATACTTTTGTGGCCTTTTACTAATTTTTGTAGGCATCAGCAATCATATTTTCATAAAATGCCTTAAATGCTAAAGTGCAGTTATATCACATTTCAGTTTTCATCTACCAAAGTTTTAAATACTTATTCTGTAGCTGTGCTCATGACAAAGGTGAAGGTAACTTTCAGCTATTTGGCCCTTTCATACAATTTATTAAACAGCAATGGAGATGTGAGATGCAGATGCAAAGACAAAGCTGACATCTCAAAAGTTTTATAGCTGTCAGAAATTAAATTATGGAATCAACTTTGCATAACAGAGAAGGGAACCTACCCAAAATTAAATGCAAATGAAGAGGGAACTCAAGAAATAACTAACCCGCCCTACTTGGAGCTAGACGTCTGTTTCTTGTTTGAAAGAGACAGGCTGCTGACCTTTACCAAAAATGGTAATTATAATTGTAACATACTTAATGAGATATTTTTCTGACTGTTGACTGATTTCCCTGTATTAACCTGTAAAACTAATAAGTGCCTTACAGTTTATTATGATAATACCATATTCTTTATCACTTACTTTTACTTTAGAAGCTGTATCTGTATCTTCAACACAAAGTGTTGAAGAATGAGGGACAGATGGGGTGGAGATACAAGCTGATATAAACAACATAGCAGGCTGTGTGTGTACTGCAACAAAATAGAAGATTGTATACCCAAATGTCCATACACAATGTTGTGCACTGCTGCAGAGTAAGACAGTGTATACAAGAATGTCCATGCACACTGTAAGTGATACAAACTGGTATATAAAGCACTCTGTACTCTTCAGGAGGGTTATGGGACTGTCTTTGTTCCTCAGGAGGGGTAAGTGGCAGTCTGTATTTTTCAGGAGAGCTAAGGGGCATTCTATACTCTTCAGGAACAGTATGAAGCAGTCTGTACTCCTCAGAAGGGGTATGTGTCAGTTTGCACTCAGGGCAGTCTGCCCTCCTTGGAAGGTTATGTGTCGGTCTGCAGTCAGGACAGTCTGCTCACCTTAGAAGGAGTATGTGTCAGTCTGCACTCAGGGCAGTTTGCAGCCCTCAGAAGGGGTAAATATCAGTCTGCACTCAGGGCATTCTGCACTCCTCAGAAGGAGTATGGTGCTCTGCACTCCTCAGGAAATGCAGAGGTCATTTTGCAGTCCTCAGGAGGGTTTGTATAATGACATGGCTGCACAGCAAGCCAGTTGGTGCACTAAGAATGGGGAAAGAGTAGCTGTCACTTCCAGGAATGGGATGTTCCTGATGAGGGCTCACAACTTTCTGCTCTATGTACCCTGGAATTGGAGTGGTACAAGCTGCGTACATTGGGTACACCTACTGAATACACAGCTGCCTCTGAATATCTGTAACTGAATATGTTTGGAAGAGTTTGGAGGATCATTTAGAACAGTGAGATTTTTCTACAATATGAAAAATAATGCATGTACATGGAGACACACACACACACACACACACACACACACACACACACGTACATGTGCATACACGTGTGTGTATCTGTGCTGCACTGTAAAACTCTAATATGAAAGTTCTGCACGACGACAGTGCTACCCATCACCCACACTTACATACCACTAAACAATTATGTATTAGTACCATTATCATCCAAATGTCTGATGTCACTTTCTTGGCCTAT
>NC_056746.1:984190995-984208495 GCF_019279795.1 Protopterus annectens | reverse complement strand
TTAAGCTACTAACACCCATACTACAAACTATGTACACTATTTACATGAATGCTTCCATCCGTTAAACAAAATCAATGAAGAAAAGAAAGGAACATGTAATTACAAGAGTCAAAAGATCTACTATCATTAGAATGGATTGTTCTTACCAGCTTTCAAATTAAGTATGCATGTCCTGGGATTGAGCTAAATTCAGTACATTAAACTAATATAATGTTGAAAATTTGTTCCCACGCCTTTGGGTTATTAATATTCCTTTTATTATCCTTGATTAAAAGTTTTTGTGCTAGAATATGTTTCATAGCTAAACCTTGAAAATTTTCCCATGAAGTTTGAAATGGAGTCAACCAATTTGTAGCTATATAAAGTTTCATTAATAAGAAAATATTTATAAGTATAATCATTTGGGTTCTATCCAAATTATTAGGAGGGATATGTAGAATCATGAATTCCCAAGAAAGTGTAGAATGCTGATACCCCATCTTTTGTAGTTGGATTTTTAAGGAATTCCAAAGTTTGTATATACATTTACAGCTCCAGAACATGTGCAAGAGGTCTGCCATTTGATCTTTACAGTATGGACATTTGGGTGAGTTTTTTGAGTTAAATTTATGCAAGCTGAGGCGTGTATAGTAGGCATTATTAAATATCATCTATTGTGTAAATATTAATTTTTGGAGAGAAACTGATTTTATTGTTAAGTTAATTGCCTTTAATATTTTATTTTCTTCTATCAATGGTATTTTATCTTTCCAATATTTTGACAAGAGTATTTGATATTGGTATTTCAACTCTTTTATCAGTTCACTTGTAGAGGTAATAAATTTGGTATCTTGTCTAAGAGTTAACCATAAATTTGAACAATTAGTTAACGTTTCCTCATCAATTTTAAAGTCTTTGAAGTAATTTATAGAGAGATCCTTTAATTGTCTCAATATTATTAAGTAAGATTTAGGAAGATTCATCCCCAGCAACATATCATGAACTGAATGATTAAGATATGGATACATCCCAAGTAAAGTTAGATTAATTATAAGTGGATATTTTTTAAGATCTATTAATTGATTATTGATTTTCAAATTCGGGTTCTTATGAAAGGGTTGAAAAATCATCATATGTTGCAAGAGATTTAATGATTGGAAAATATTTTGTATTAGACTTATATATACTCTAATATGCTCCATTAAAGAAAATAATTTAAAAGTATCTTTTCTTAAAAAAGTAGAGCTTTCAGGTTAATATTCAAACTTACAACATGTTTATGATTCATAACTACCCATTTGGGTGACCATTTATTACTAGATATCTCATAGTAAGCTATTCTTAAAATTCTATTAGAATTTATTATTAAGTAGTAAATTTCAAAATTAGGTAGATCTAGGCCTCCTTTATTTTTTGGAGTCATCAGTTTATCATATGATATTCTAGTCTTCTTAGGTTTCCATATAAATTTAGCCGATTCCGTGTGAATTTGTTTGAAAAATTTCCTGGGGATCAAGACTTGAGTGGCTCTAAAAACGTACAAAATTCTGGGTAGCACATTCATTTTAATTATTGAAACTTTTGCCATTGTTGGTAATTTCAAATTATTCCATCTTCTTAGGTCGGACAATATAAGATCCCAAAAAAACTTGACATTATTCACATAGAAATCTTTGTTATCTGTAGAAAAGATAACACCCGAGTACTTTATCTTGTTCTCTGATTTAACTTGTCCTATCAGTGGTAAAAGAGAAAAAGGTTTTGGTGTTTTTAAAGGAAATAAGTTGTTTTTTTTTTAAGGTTTATCTTGTAGTTGGACACCTCAGCAAAGTCTTCCAATGCTTTTAGTATTTTTTAGTATCTGAAATTGGAGTTGTACAATAGATGTTGAGGTCATCAGCAAAGGCAGCCATGGATATTTTAGTGCCATAAATTATTGGGGGCATTATGGTATATATTTTGCTTAATATGTAAAAATAGTGGTTCTAAATATAGATTAAATAATATAGGAGATAAAGGACAGCCCTGACAAGTTCCGTTCTTAATTTGTATTCTTTTAGAAAAAAATTTATTGATATATAAAGTTGTATATGGGTTATTATATAATATTTGTAATGTTAAAATAAATTCTTGAGGTATACTAAAGTATGATAAAACATCGAATAAAAATTTCAAATTAACTCTATCAAATGCTTTTTGTGCATCAATAATGAGAGCATAAACATTAATATTTTTTTGACAGGCATAAGAAATTAATGTATGTAGTGATAAAGTATTGTCAGTAGTTTGTCTGGCATTCATAAATCTGGGACTGCTCATTCGATATTATTGAGTCTATTACGTTTTTCAATCTATTAGCTAAGATAGATGTCAAAATTTTCATGTCAATATTTAAAAGAGAGATAGGTCTATAATTATCCAGGTTATGAAAGTCAATATTTTCTTTGGGTATAAGAATTGTTCTGGATGCATTAAAGTGAGGATCATTAATTCCATTGTTAATTATATAATTAAATATATGTGGAAGTATTTTGCCAAAGGAATCACAAAAAGTTTTATAAAACTCTGCGTTCAATCCATCCGGTCCTGGTGCTTTATGAGATTTCAACTTTTTAATTGTGTCTATTATTTCCCCAGAGGAAATTGGCTTAATTAAATCTATTTGGGAGTTATCATCAATTTTTGGAAAAATAATTTTTTGCAAAAAATCATTGTTAATCCTATTCGTGAGAGATTCCTATCGATCACTATAAATCTGAGAATAAATCATTTCAAAAATACTCATAATATCTTCAGATTTTGTATATCTATTATTTTTAAACTGTATTTCAGTGATCTGAAAAGGTACTTTTGATTGATTAATGATTCTAGCTAATGCCCTTGAAGGCGTTTGAATATGATTAGCATATTTTGCCAACAATTTATGTTCATGAAACGACAACCTACTATTTTGGATCAAAAAGAGCTCCTTTTGACATTTTAATAGTTCTTTTTCTGTCTGCTGGTTAAATTTCCTAATTAAGTCCTGTTCTAATGACTTGATTTTAGTTTCCAATCTTTGTAGATCTCTAGTTTGAATTCTTTTATAATAGGTAGCTTTTTGCAAAAAGATCCCTCTTACTTGTGCTTTGGTTGTCACCCATTCAATATCGGGTAAATGTTGTTGTTTAGATAAACTAACTAATTGAAGATCACGAACAGCCTGAGTTTCCTGAATTATATCTTCTTTATTTAATAAATTTGGATTTAGGGTCCAATTGTACCCTCTATGTGATAAGCTATTTTTGGGGTCTTTATTAAAGTTTAAAGTAATTTTAGAATGATCTGATAAGTAACGAGCTTGTACAGAAACACTGGAATCTAGAATAATTAGACTTTCTGAAATCAAGAAAAAATCTATTCTAGACCACATTTTGTGACAAGTGGAATAGAATGTAAAGTTATTTGTATTAAACTGATTGCTTATGTATTTAAAAGGATCATACAATTTAAAGTCAGCTTTAAGTTCACTCAAAGCTATTACTGCTTGAGTATTGAATGACCTATGTGTACTTGATTTATCCAGTTTAGGATCTTGGTATGTATTCCAGTCCCCTCCTATAATTATGTAGTAATTATTATATTGATTCAAAATAGAATAAAGTGATACTATAAAAAGGTGTTGATTGTTACATGGTGCATATATATTAAGAAGTAAAATAGGTTTATCATAAAGATTAGATGACAGAATCACGTAACACCATCTTCCCTCTTTATCTATTTTGGAGTCTAGAATTTGTTCTTGATATTGGCTTTTTATAACTATCGCGACCCCCGCACTATTAGTTTTACCTTTTGAAGCTATAACCTCTCTGATCCATTTTTTTCCCTTAATAACTGCCCAATGGTCATTAGTCAAATGAGTTTCTTGAAGTAAAATAAAACATGCCCTAGCCTGCAAAAATAAATGAAGAAACGGTTTCCTCTTTTTCAAATTCTGGAGCCCTTTCGTATTCCATGAATCTATTTCCCACATAGTACGATCTTTAATTGATTCAAATGTGGTTTATGTTGGACAAAACATAATAGATTCAAATATGTTTTCAAAAGATATAGTTTCTGGAAGCATTGTTGAAATCCCGTCCCACATCAGTGCCTACCCACTAAACCCCTGGACCAGGACATACATAGATTTTCCACATTGTTAAACATTGTAAGGATTAATAACATTACTAAATAAATGTTCTTTAGATTAAAATATATTACAACTATATCATGCAAAAAACCTATGTCTACAACCACTAAATCTACAAAGCCTAACCTAAACATTCCCTATTAAACACTGCTAAACATCTACATCTCTTGTTTTATCAATTTCGGAAATTATATCAAGGAAAAAGGTGTTAACAACATAAATTATTCTTGTCATTCCCCTCCAAACAATTCAAATATCTAACGAATGATAATAATATGTTGTGTCCCATTAAGAACATTCTGGAATTATCGAAACTGATACTTTTCTGTAATATATGAGACATACATCTTAAGAATAACTAAAAGACATTTTTCAAAACCCCATGAAGTCAAAAATGAGACACTAAGCCATAATATACATTACAGTAATTAGCTTGTAGACAATCTATACTGTATAGTAACACTTAAGAGAAAGACAAAGATAAAATGAATAAATAAGCACGTCAGTGTCATACTAAGATCCTACAATGTTTACCTATTCCAGATTTAACCTGAAAAGATATCATTTCATGTAAGTAGCCTTATTCTTGTGATCTTTCTTTCTTTCTTTCTTTCTTTCTTTCTCCCTTCATCTTATATATGTGTATGTTTGTTAACAATGCACTAATTGGATTGACCTTTTTGGACTCTATTTATGTATTAAAAACTAGTGGAAAGCATCCCTTTTGACTGCCAATTACTTTGCAAGATGTCTTGATTTTTACCTCATATATCTGATCTGTTCATCATAAAATGTACATTTTTCAGACAAATCATTGAGGAATGCTGTCATTAAAAGTGACAAATTTTTAGTTTCAGACTTTGTATCATTCGGAAAATGCATGCTAATACAAACCCTGTTATTCTATCAACTTTCTAAGTTGATAGGAGTAATAGTTAAAATCTGGCCTTCATTTTGGGCCGTTGTCTCACCATTAGTTTTAGCGTTGTCCAGAATTATCAAGCTAAGATGGGAGTTATGGTGGAAAGAGAACTAAAAGAAACTAATACTGTGTTAGCATTAAGGAGCAGAAACAAGCAGCCGTGTAAAAGTAGAGTAAAACTGTACTATTGTAAATGCATATGCTTCAGCATTTACTCTGAATGGTGATTTCATATTTGCTGCTATGTCGAGGAGGCTAGATCAAATAAGTGAGTAAGAAAAGCATGCATTAAGACATGCATCAAAAGACATGCTTAGAATTTTATAATGTAATATTCAGAAGAGCACAAAAGGCTAAAATAGTAAAAGGTGCTGGCAACCATCAAATTTGTCAGTATTATAGACTGATAGTTTTGAAGAAACTAAAAGTGGAAGTTAGTCTAGTGAATGCGATTAACATGCTAGTATAGGCATGACTGGAAAATAGATTAAAAAGTTCATAAGATTGTTGTGAAAAGTAAAGCACTAGACCATGGTGTCATGTAAAAGCTGCATTGAATAATTGCTCATTTGTATTATTCTTACATATAGATGTTGACTTTCCCTTTAGATCTTACATGCATAGTTTGTTTTAATTTTCAATGAGTGACTGAGCACACATTTTCCTAAAAAATTTCCTAATGCTAGTGCTGTCTTTGTTTTAATTTACATTCTCTTTTGTTAGTTCCATGTGGATGGTAAGAAACACACAGTGATTCAAATGGCATTGAGTTAACTAAGATCTTAGGGATTAAACAAACACAAGGGTTCTCAGAGTAGTCAGCGACTGTCAAAACAGCAACAGCTGTAGTAATTAAAACAAAATTACAATCTTTGTATCTTGACAGCAAGCCTAACCACTCACTATCTGCATATGAACTTCATATTAACACTAAAGTTAAAGCTGTATAACTTTAAATTCCTTTGAGCATCTATTAATATTATTCCAATTTATTACATCAATAAAACTGGAAATAACAACTACTAAATAATTAGAGTAATTTGTAAAAAATATATATATGTATTTGGGGTAAGGTTTCCTAGTATAACTGCTGCTCTCAACAACACTATTAGATAACCACACCATTTCCTAATAGAATTGGATACCTAAATAATTAAATGTATTATATAAAACAATTAAATGTTTCCTATGTGCTTAAAGTATAACCACTTGTACTATAATAGTCAATTTACACTTTTATTCTTCAACACAGATTTTCCAGTTTCCCAAGCCTGGGAAACTGCCTTCGAGTTTGCAACGAGGGACCCTTTAAACGAGTGGACTTCCAGTTGCGCCACTTCAAAACTGGCCCCAGAACAACAAAAGAAGCATTTCCTGTAACTTCGTGATGAGACAGAGTTCGTGGGAGCCATAAAAACTTGGAAATGGCTTGCGAATGATCCAGCGATGAAAAACAAGTTTTACCAGATTAGAAAGAGGCCTGCAGGACTAAAACTTGAAACAAAGGATTCAGAAGCCTCGGGTTGAAGTATAAAATGGATCCGACCTCTGTTACTATAGCAGTCTCAACAGAAGGCCATGTTAACTCTCTGAAGTAGGCAAGGACTTAAATATCTTCAAAAAGGCAGATTTTACTTCTTTTTTTTGTGGAAACTGAATATTTAGATCCATTGACTGTAAACATTAGTGTATTAGGATACATCATTTGAAATTTAATCTGTTTTTCAATAAGAAATTTACAGTAAGCAGATAAAGCTTGTCGAGCTTGTCTTATTTGGAGAGGTAAATCATGAGCCACAGAAACTTTACTGTTATTCCACATAATGTAACCTCCGTTCTTTTTAACAGTCATTATTATTTTATTAACATCTTGATAATTGAGAATTTTGACATACACTGGTCTTGATATATTTGATGCCTGTATTTCTCTCAAAGCTCTATGAGCTCTCTCTATTATTATTTGTTTAGCTGTATCAGAGTCATTAAACAATATTGTAAAAAATTTGTGTAATAGAAGGAATTAAATCATTGTATTGAATATTCTCAGGTATCCCTCTGATAATTATATTATTTCTCCTGGATCTTGCCTCCAGATCCAGGATTTTTGCTTGCATAGATTGTATGTCCAAGTCATGAGTATCAGATTTTTTAGCCAGCAGTGTTATTTTATCTTCATTTTCAGATATTCTAGCTTCAGTTTTGTCCATTCTTTCTAGAATTTGACTACATGAAATGCCAAAAGACTGTACCTGCTTAGATAGTTCTTCCAAAGCTTGAATGGGTAACAAAGCAGATTTGATATCCTCCATGTTCGCAAACTGGTCTGGTTTATTTTTATTCCCTGCTTTGGGAAGTTCCTGTTGTTTAATGATTTTCTGCCTTTTCGAGGTCAAGTTCTTTTCTGCTGATTGCAGTTCAGACAATTTAGTTTTTGTTGTTGTTGTCTCCATACTTTTATCTTGTTTTGACATTATAAATCAGTGTTGCCCTTTACTGTAGCTTGATAGTAAATAGGCCAAGTTTGTTATTCAGACAGATCCTTTGTTTGACACTCTCTTCAGAGACAATCAATCAGGTCTAATCCTGTTGAATTCTTTGATTTTCCCAGATTCAATCACCTCTCATCAGATACTTGAATGGAGTACATTTACCTTTTCAAAAGATTGTTGTTAAATAACTCATAGTATAGCTTCAGGGTTAGATTTTCCTCAGGATATATGCAGAGCTGTAGATTTGCAGTGTTCACAGAATGGCAGCCATCTTTGAATCTGTAACATGTATTTTTATTTATTTGCATTTCTTTTAAACAATCTGTTTAAATATCTGTCTATCCATCTATCTATCTATCTATCTATCTATCTATCTATCTATCTATCTATCTGTTTCTCTCTCTCTGTAGGTCTTCATCATTCAAATTATCTATAGGTTGATTAAATCTTCATACTTATAGTAGCTGAAATAACGAACGTGCATATACTGGTTCCCTATTAAGCAAGTGAATGCTTAATATAGCGGATGTTGTTTAATCGACAGCTAAATGTCAAAATGGCAGAATCCCAAAGACCCAGAATAGAGATTTTTTTCCCAGGGGAAAAAAATCACTGGGCCGTTTTCAGCACTTTGCCATTTCCTCCACTGTGGTGCGATGTCAGAGTTGATATATTTACGTAGGGATGGTGTGTGGGGGGGGTGAAGTCCCCCACTTTATTTTGTGTTTTTTTTTTTTTTTTTTTCGGACCAGCGATTTTTTTTCCCTGGGAAAAAAAAAATCGCTGTTCCATTTATTTGGAATTTTGTGTTTTCATTTTTTTTGGGTCAGTTAGACAGAGTTCGCTGTTATAATATAGACCCCATATATTAAGTCTGAGGTGTGAGGTGCCATTTCTTGGAATATTCCCTTTTTTACAAGGTATGGTGATCTCGGAGTTGGCATATATAAGTTCAGGGGATGTGGCGGGGGCATGCCATCCACATGTGGTGGGTGCAGGTGGGCCCTCCCCCCCAAAAAAGAAGTTTAAGGGAGAAGTGTGAATTTGAAAATCAGTCTTCTGTGTTTTCACCTCACGGTGCCAACTGATGTGCCTTTGCAGAATTATAAAGAAAAAATGTGACAATTAAATGGAAGATTGTCTGAATTCATGGGAAATCTGGAATCCCTGAAAGTTAATAAAGGTTGTTTAACCTTGGTGGGTGTAGGTAGAATGTTGAGTAAAAGGCTTTCTTGACAAAGATTTTATGTGTTTTCCTGTTAGCATCAATCTCGCTCAAAAGCATTGGCTGTTTTTATAACTCAGTTGAAAGATATAGATATGCAGTTTGGAATGCGTTGAAATAACCTGCTCTCTGAAGGATATATGGGTTCTCTGTGGTGGGGGATTAAAGCACATGCCTTGGTATACATGAGTCACGCTCATGAGATGGGACAGAAGAAGTGATTGCTCAAGGAAGGGTTGGCACCTGCAATAATTTAATTAAGTAATAACTGAATCTTACTTTAGAAAATCAAGATATCTGCCTTGATCAATAGTGGATGTTTGCTCCACACTGAGGAAGTGGTTTGATGTCTATGGGGGATAGGCTCCTGCCCCAGAAATGAAGAGGTGTAACATGACTGCCAGGTTAGGCATTACATGTTGACAGTTTGTACCCTGAATGGGTAAGATATTGACTGAGAACATTTGTTGAGTACATTCAGGTTTGAGGAGACTGATCCTGAGACTGGGCTAAGGTAGTCACTAATTTGATATTATTTGCCAGCATTAATAGTAAACATCTGATTGGTACAGCAGCTGTTTATATAATTTTGCAGTATTGATTTAAGACTTTTATGCAGTATGAAGAAAATAATATTTGAGGGTAGGGGACTGGGTTCTCTTGGTCACAAATTATTTTTCAGTACATTATATTCTTGATCGTTCAGCTTTGTTTCATTTTAGATTTAAGGTGCAATGTAATGCCTAGTTAATAAGCGTAATTTCTAGCCACCTGACACTCCAGTTTTAAGGACTATTTAGATTTGTGATGACTAATTACATTGCTAATTGAGATACTTACCATGGCATATTAAAAAGATACTTAGGTCACTTAGGGGAACAGGGAGGCATCTACACTGCATTATCATTAGATACTCAGCCAGGCAGTGTCTTCCCATTAGTTTTTTTTTATTTCTCCAAATCTTTTGGGTTTCCAATACCATGATGGGAATGGACTCCATTCCTAAGTCAAAGTATGATTAAAGTTCAGGAAATTAATATTGTTTCAATCTTTGATGTCAGCCAAAAGTGCTCTTTGCAGCACCTGCAATGTGCCTAGTAATGACTCCTTCTGCAATTTGTACAGGGTTACATGGATTGGTGACATATCTACATATAAGGCCCGTTGCCCCTACTACTATTGGAACTATCTGGGTATCTCTTTTCCACATTACTCTCATTTCTGCCTGTAGATCCTGATATTTTATGACTTTGTGTCTCTCTGTATGCAACACACTGTAGTCACTGGGTGTGGTGATTCAATGACCAATGCTACTTTTGTCTTCTTTTCTTGGACCACTATATCCAGTTTCTAGCATCTATCTTTTGATATATTCTGTGATGCTTTGTGGTTCATGTTTCCAATGTTTTTCAGCCACTTCAATACCATAATGTTTGCACAATCCCTAGTGCAACAGTCTTGCGATATTATTATGCCTTCCAGTATACAGTCCTTCTGCCATTACAAAACCTACATTTATCTGTTTCTCCCACATGTTCAATGGACTTTGTAAACCAGTCTGTATGTAGCCCACTATCCTGGGCTGCCAATGTTAACCTTTCATCTCTTGGTTTGAATTTGCCTCTCCTTAAAAATTCATGCGTTCTTTCCTGATCAACATGATGTTCTTCCAGAAGTTTTCTAGTCTTGCAACAATATTTATCCATTTTCCCTATTTCTTGCCTTCTCATCTGGCCCTTCACCTTATATTCTTTCTTTTGTTTGTCTTCCTGTTAGTTTTTAATTTCTCCAAATCTTTTGGATTTCTAATACCATGACAGGAATGGACCATCATTTTCTATGATTGCTTTGTGGCTCATGTTTCCAGTATTTTTCAGCCACATCAGTACCATAATCCCCAGTGCAACAAACAGTCCTGCCATATTATTATGCCTTTCGGTATACAGTCCTTCTGCCATTAGTATGTCACAACCAGCAACGAGGTGTGCGACTGTTTCCAATTTGGTTTTACAAAACATACATTTGTCTGTTTCTCCCATATGTTCAATGGACTTTGTAAACCAGCGTGTATATAGACCACTATCTTGGGCCACCAATATTAACCTTTCATCTCTTGGTTTGAATTCACCTCTCCTTAACCATTCTTGTGTTTGTTCCAGATCAACATGAGGTTCTTGCAGAAGTTTTCTATACTTGCAGCTATATTTATGCATTTTTCACATTTCTTGCCTTCTCATCTGGTCTTCACCTTATATTCTTTATTTTGTTTTTTGGCACATTCAGTTGCTTCCTGATTTGTATCTACTTCTGGTTTGATTTCCATTCCTGGTTGACACTGATATGCTTCTGCTAGATTAAGCAGAGAAGTCATCAGATTTATTCTCCTCATATTTCAAAACTTTCATTATGTTTGGGTCTTGTGAGGTTAGCAGATATGTATGGTGTCCCACGATTGCAGCTCTATAGATGTAATCAGTTTCAAGGAGGCCCATCCCTCCTTCAGAAATGCAAATATATAATCTTGGTATACACTGATTTTTATAAACTATTTGATGAGCATGAAGCATCCTTCCTGTTTTAATATCTAATCTATCCAACATGTTTTGGGGCCAGTCAATCACTCCAAGACTGTAAGTTAGGACAGGAAGAGCAAATTGGTTTATAGTTTGGATTTTGTTCCTAGATGTCAACGTTGTTTTCAGGATTAATTTAAGTCTTCTAAAGTATTCTTTACTAAGCTTTATTTGCATTTGTTCATGTTTTATTGCCAATCCTTCATCAATTCCCAAATATTTATACACTCTCTCTTGCTCAAGTTCTTTTATATCACATTATTTTCCCAAAACTGATGTTTTCCTTGTGCTGCAGTTTTCCTGCTTTAAAGGTTGCTTTTGTACATTGGGTCATCAATAAATTGCTTGTTTTGTCTTTTTCTTTATATTTATCTGTGTATCTTCTGAGTTTTTCTGTCTGTGCTGAAATTTGTAGTTTGTTATTTGAGATAGTGCATGATAGATCCTGGTCTGTTCTAATAGAGCACATTGCTTTTATCACATTTATCTTTCTTAGTATTTTTGTTGATCTGTTTCCTCTTCTGTATTCTTTAAAAAGTGACACTTCTTGTCTTAATTGCTTTATAGTTTTCTCTATTTGATACTTCCATGATGGTATTCAATTTCTCCCCTTCCTTTCCCTCACTACCCTATGTTCTTGTGGTAGAACTTTATCAGTTATTAATTTAGCTGCCCAGTAATATATCCTGTTTACTTTTGTTATATCGCATGGATCTCTATGAACAGTCCTAATTACTGTGTTCATTTGTTTTATCAGACTTCTGACTTTTGGGTTTTTATTAACCTTCTGCAGTCTATTTCTTTCACTGATCTTAATATATCTATCTATGTCTATTAAATCAAGCAACTCTTCTCTTAGCTCATTTTCTTCCAAACTGAGGGCACATCCCTTGTTTTCCATTTCCATGTGGGTATTCTACAGAAAATTCTATAGCATCTTCCTGTGGCACTTTCACTTCAATTTCATCCTGTGCCATCCATTGCTCTGTCATATGGGAACTCACTGGCCTATCACTCCTCAACACTGACTGCATCAGAGTTTCCACAGTTTCCTGTTCCTTCCCTTGCTGTCTAGCTTCAAGTGAACATCTATACTGGTTTCCTGTGGAAGGCTCCAAAATATCTTGATATGGCACCTGAACAATTGCTTCCTGTTCCACCGGTTTCCCCTTAATTTGGATATCCATTGCTCTATCCTGTTGTGGTGCTGTCTGCATTAGATTTTCTACACTGAATCCTTCACTTTGCAGGTGCTCCATAACCTCAATTTATATTTCTTTAACTTCTCCATTACTAATCTCCTTTTCTACTTTTCCTCTTTGTCTTCTTGATTTTGTATTGTAAAGTTTTCCATATCTGGATTCCTTTGCCTATATTTCTCTTCAAATATCTTTGGTGCTGCTCTTTTTGTATTGGTAAGTTTTGCTTTCTCCTTTACATAAATATTACACCACATTAAATTTTTTTTCTATCCCATGTCCATATCTTTTCTTCAGATGTCTCCTGATCTTCCTGCTTCTCCTTACCTTGGGGACTCACTCCATCATGCTGTGATGTAATATGTGCTACACCTCCTACATCAAATCCATCAATTTGTAGGCACTCCCTAACTTCAACTTCCATTTTTTAACTTCTACTTTACTAATCTTCTTTTCTACATTCCATCTTTGTGATATTTTTTACTGTGAAATTTTCCATATCTGGATCCCTTTTCCTGTATTTCTCTTCAAATATCTTTGGGGCTGCCTTCTTAATATTGATTAATTTGGCTTTCTCCTTTGCATAAATATTACACCATATCTCTCTTTCTTTCCCATGTTCATATTTCTTTTTTATACTTTTCAAAAATATCTAGGTTTTGCCGTTTACATTTTCAGACTTCCTCAGATGCTTCTTTTTCCAAACAGGTCAAAGTTTCTTGATCTATATACTGTTTTTCAAAAATCTGTTGTATTAATGAACACAAATTTTCATTTGAAGCTTCTGACAGTTTTTCCTGTAGAAGTATTTTTCTTTCCTCTAATTAAGCTCTTAATCTTTTTGTTTATCTTGTGTCTGGAAATTCTGGGCTTTTTGTATAATAGTAACAATACATAATTTCTTTCTAATCCTCAATAGTCCACTCTATTGTCTTTATGGCTCATCTTTAGCCTATCAGTTTTTGTGATTTTTGTGGACTGCTACTTCCTTTTACAACAGGAATTAGTTCAATATGGGAAGTTTGATGATGTTAGACAAGTTGTGTTGATGGATGTTGTCTGAAATGAAAGTTAAGAGGATGGTTTCATAAATATCGTTTATGTATTAAAATATATTTCATTGATGCAGCATATATTTAGTTTCAAAAAGTATGGAAGATAGGCTATGTGTGTGTGTGTGTGTATGTGTGTGTGTATGTATATATATATATATATATATATATATATATATATATATATATATATATATATAAATTTTAATTTAGCACCACCTGTAATCAGGTGATGTTTATATGTCTGTCATGTATTATGTACAAGAATTCTTTTCAATCCTGTGATATGTTAAATGTTCACAATCTTTATCTAGGATTTGAAGTTGGTTATATGATTACGTCTTGGTATTGTGACTGCTTATTTTAGAAAGATTAGTGAACAAGATTTAAAATGATTAACAATCCCTAACAAAAAAATTTTAATGAGAAAAATCTTCTTTTAAAATGGCATTCTATATCCTTTTAACCATCCTTCTGTTATCTTCATCTTGCTCAAAATATTTATGCATCCTGTAATAGTCACATCTTTAGAAGTATACTAAAGTCCAAGAATGTTGACATGGTTTCTTTGAAGCATATGCTCCCAATTCCTCCCTAGACCTCACTCCTTATTTTTCTCTTTATTAAGAACCAGCCTTTACTTTCCACTTCTAAAATATGATTAACAAGCACTTCTTTCGTTTTATTTTATTAGTACAAAGTCATCAATATGACTTTAAATAATTGGACAGTTAACATATTTTCTTTTAATGACCCCAACATGTAGCTCTCTCTCTCTCTTTCTTATCTTTACAATCAAGAAATTGTTTATCATCCTAAGAGTGTAAAAGAAAGGAGGAATCTTTGGGGTATGCAATTAATCATCCAAATATTTTCCTCTAAATCATTAATTTACTAATGGTTTCAACCACACACATTCATGCATATTTTAAAGAGCCACTTAAATGTGTTTTCTACTCAAACATTTTTAATGACTTTTTATATTCCACATTATCTTTAGGTCTGATAGCATCTCAACCATCTTCTCATATATCCTTACTTTACTTCTTTTATTTCTTTTATTAACAACATTATATTTGGCCTCTACATTTAATTCTTCTGAGTGCACCTGTTCTTATCAAAATCAAAAATCAAATTAAAAAGAAACTTTACTGTCATTTAGGAAACAGAAGTGCTACTTAAATGAATTTTCAAGTGTCATCTCTTTTACAGGAGAAAACAAACACAAAAAGACAATACATGATAGTTATTAAATAATAAACAATAACTATAGTACAAAAGTAAATATCTAAGTAACTGATGCACATGCTTGTAGACTATATACACTGGTCAACACTGACTACTAGATGAGTAAAACATGAAAAGTACACTATACACACGGGTGAGATTAGGAGATATTGCACAGGAAGTGATTGGAATTGCACTTGAATGAGAATATATTAATTTTAGTATGCAATAAATAAATAGAATTACTATATGGAAACAAGGAAAAGAATGAGAGCATAACAATCTATTATAATTTTGATACATCCAGATTTATGTCTGCATTAAAAAGTCTTATTGTAGTTGGATAAAAACTGTTCATGAATCTGGAGGTCCTGCAGCAAATACTCTGTAAACCTCTACCAGACGCAAGTTTAGTTAACCAACCATATGTTCGATGAGCAGTGTCACTCAGTATTTTGTGGGACCTCTTTGCATCTCATTTCAAAGAGCTCCTGTAACGTAGCAAGACTAGTGCCCATGATCTTTTCTGCTGTTCTTATTATTCTTTTCAGTTTCTTCCTTTCGGCCATTGTGCTGTTACTGAACCATACAGTGCAGTTGCTGGTGGTAATGCTCTCAATGGGTCCTCTGTAGACGGTATTTAGAGCATTCAAAGAGAGCTTTGCTTTTCTAAGGCTTCTTAGGAAGGGTAGTCGGTGGTGAGCTTTTTTAATTAGCTGGCCTGTGTTTGTACTCCAAGAAAGATCCTCTGATATATGTACCCCCAGGGACTTTGTAGTTTGGACTCTCTCCACTTCTTCAGTGTTGATCTTGGGAGGCAGATGTATGGCAGAGCTTTTTCTGAAGTCAGTAATGATTTATTTTATTTTATTGATGTTCAGGTCCAAATTATTGTTATTGCGCCATTCAGTCAGGGAGATGACCTCATTCCTATACGGACTCTTGTCATCATCACTTATGAGTCCCACCACTGTGATGTCATCTGCAAAGTTGATGGGGTGATTGTTGTTAGCTTTCACGGAGCAGTCATGCATAAGGATTGTTAGCAGTAGAGGACTCAGCACACAACTCTTGGGTACTCCAGTGTTGATTGTAATATTCCCTGAAGTGTTGTTACCATCCCAGGTCTTTTGTGGTCTTCCAGTCAGGAAATCAAGGATCCAGTGGCACAGCCCTTTATTTATACCAAAGTTGATTAGCTTTTCTATAAGTTGCATTGGAATCACTGTGTTGAATATCGCGCTGAAATCTATAAGGAACAGTCTGGCATAGTTGTTCTTCTCCACTTCAAGATGCTCCAATGTGAGGTGAAGTGCCATCGAAATGGCATCAGCAGTTGATCTGTTTGTCATATAGGCAAACTTCAGCAGGTCAAAAGATTGGGGTAATCCTGTAGTCAAATGATATATATATATATATATATATATATATATATATATATATATATATATATATATATATATATATATATATATATATATATATATATATATATATATATATATATATATATATATATATATATATATATATATATATATATTTATTGGCATTTGTTGACTGGGAAAGTCCGACTGGGTCAGAAACCCATTTTCAGCAGAGGCCTGGGGAGAAAATCTCCACAGGATAAAAAAACAAAATTTAAAATTATACAAAGTATTAAAGTAAATGAAGAATATATACATTATAACAAACAAGACAGGTTCTGGCACAGGTAGGCAGATGGGTCTATATCACATTATCGAAATTTCAAAATATCGAACACCATAAGCTTGACCTTGGAATCCTGAAATGTGGGAAAAAATTTGCTGTTCTGAGAAAACACACGCACAGCACAAGCACATCAAAATACATAATCCACACATAAACCCTTCACAAAACCCTACACTAAACCATACATACACTACCAGCTATCCACTTACCTTAACCCAACCCTAACCCTAAGGTCCCTAACTAACGCACACTCACCTTACCTACTCCCTAACCCTAATGTCCCTAACTATCGCACACTCACCTTACCCACTCCCTAACTCTAAGGTCCCTAACTATCGCACACTCACCTTACCCGCTCCCTATCCCTAAGGTCCCTAGCTATCACACACTCACCTTACCTCAGTCCGTTCGCACACTTACCTTAACCCAGTCCATCACCTTTGCACCACAGTCGAGGAAATAGTGAAGCCGCAGAAACGGCCCACCAAATACTTTCCCTAGGAAAAAAAATCAGTGTTCTGCAACTTCGCTATTTCAAGCATTCGCTGAATAGGGGCGATATTAGAACATTCGATGTTTTAACACTTCGATGTTCTAATATAGACCCAGATAGATATAACAAACAGATACCTTTTGAAAAACAAGATAGGTTCTGCATTTTAGTAGCTATTACAGTATCTCCCAGACACAGAATCACTATAGGTGTGTGTAATTTATGTAAGATAAATTTTGCCATAGCTGTTAAAATATTGTCACTAGTTCTTAAGTTTAAACAAGGAAAAAATAGATGTTTTATCAACTGAAGTTGTGGGTATAAAACATCTAAACTTTAGAGATAAGGATAAAAAATAAAACAGGGTGTAAGGAGAGATAGAAGAGTGATTATAGCAGTAGTTGAAGTAATGGTTGAAAGGTACGTTAGGTTGTTATGCATTCAAGACATCGAA
>NC_056746.1:984120995-984185995 GCF_019279795.1 Protopterus annectens | reverse complement strand
ATCAGCCATCCCATATTAACTTGAAGGGCTTAGTCTATGATAACCGCCCAGCCTCTGATACAAGTCTACATCCACCCCACAAAATAACAAAAAAACATTCAAAAGAATACAGAAATGTCTTCTAGAGAAAACAATCAAAAATAAATTATATAATTTAAAACTAGCATTTTATGATTATAAGAACTTTAATGGCGGAATAAGTAGAGACAATCTTTTAAGCAACAAGATAAAAGAGAGGAAAAGATTGTTGATGTCCCAGGCAGCATTTTTGTTTGAAAACAGTTTAAGCAAGAGTCACAACATGAACAGAAAATATGTGCATTTGAAAATAATTGAAAAATATTGCAGTTGTGTGCTGTAAGATCATAGCAGACAGTTTAGGAATGGGTTAAGTGTGTTGCAAGTGAGAACAGTACATGGAGAGAAAGGATACACAAAACCTACCAAATGTGCTGTTACCAGAATGAGATGAAGGCTTGCACATTTACAAAAGTAGGTAAATGGATGAATAATACACACATGATATGATAAAACCATATACAAATCCTTATTGTACACAGTTCAGCTTCACAACATGGTGAGAAAATTCTTTTACTCAGAAAACTACATGCCCATTCATTAATGCTAAGCAAATTCTCATCAGTAGACTTGATATTGTGACTGTGTGGCAAAACTTCTAAACAGCAAACACAACCCATTTTCCAAATACCTGTTTATATGAACATTTTATATCATAGTAGAACCCCAAAAGGGTTACGACAGGAAGGGCACGGGAGGCACATGTAGCTACTGGGCAACAGACTGACCAGCAGTGCCTTAAATCTTATAAGATTGCTTATGATGCCATTCTACCATCACAGGTTAAAATCACATTACTTGATCATTTTCTTTCTCATCTGATTTCCTAATGTTTCTTCTTTAAGGTATGAGCTCATATGTTAACTTTTCCTTTAAGGCTAACCACAGTTTCATCTATCCTCATCTCTTTATGGCTGAGCGATAACAATCTTACCATCATCCTTAATTTCTAAAGACTCAGGATGTCTGGTTTCACCCTAAAACACTTTTACCCTTTTCTTACGCTTTTTTCACCTTTCCTATTGACATTAACAAAGGTCTATGATCAGTAAATTAATTTTATATGCATCTACTGATACTCCTCTCCATCTGTTCATTAACAATCCCATAATCTATGATTGTTTTACTTTTACATCATCAATGGGTATGTTCTTCATTCTCAGCATGAAGTATTCTAGAACATTTTATTAATTTCTTTAAAGATCTTTGCATGCCTCTGTTTTTCTTCTTCTTTCCCCCAAATAAAAATTAAAATATCCTGTTTATGATATTATTTTTATTTAAGAGAAATTATGGCTCAATTTTTCTGACTGATTCCATCCTTTATTTTCTTACAAAGGTATAATTTTATGCATCCTTTAATGCTTGTGTCTGACCTTAAGTCACTAATTCATATTTTTCCAGATTCTTCTACTATATTGTTCAGTATTTAAATTCCGCACTGCTTTAATCAAAGTAGTTACCTCAGTACCCTCTTTCATCCTAAACATCTATGAAATTTCTTCTTTCCACACAGCTTTTATTTTCTGTGTCAGTTTACTTTATAAACCATTTATAAACCTTATGTCTTAGCAGTTAATGCTGTTCTGTATATTTTTGCCAACTCAGTTATTGCATTTTCTAGCAATAATCATAATGCTAGTACCATTACTTTTTTACATAGAAAAATATATATTAATTTTGTATGTTCAATTTTCCTTATTTGACTTTCTAAATCATATTTGTTTCTTGGTATAGTCCTTTGTAATATCAGTACAATGGCTGGGGGGGTTATGAAGGTACCATGACATGTACATGTTTTGGTACTTTTTTGGGATTCAGCAACCACCCTAATAGGATAATGCATGGTGATCTAGCAGAAAGACGTGCAGCACAATGTAGGACTGAACCAATGGTCATGCTGAATGCCACTGTGGCAGTCCAGGGGATGCATATGCTAATTAGCTATGTGCTCTCTCTTCCCCCAGAACAACCTCCAGGAAGGCATCTACTTGCAGAGCAATTCAGGAAATCACATAGCCATGTAGACTACCATAGCCAGCCTCTCCATTTTGTGGTAATGAACACTGCCAAAAGGCTGTGTACAACTACCTTCTGCAACCATGGTATAGCGATCAGGGAGGGTGAAGGGAGCCACTAGGCACAAGGAATTATTTGTGCCCAAATGGCACAGATATCATTATGGAGACTGGAGGTGGGGAAAACACTAGACACCATGAATACATTTAAATTCAGTGCCTTAACAGCCTGCACATCAGTATGGGAATCGGGATGGGAAAACACTAGACATGTGGGATGCAATTAACGTAAGTGTCTTAATAGCACAGATATCATAGAGGTATTAGGGTGAGGGGAAGCAGCAGACATCAATGATGCATTTAACATTTGTGCTGTAATAGCATAATTATCAGTACTGGGATTGGAATGGGAGGGGGGAGGGACACTAGCCACCAGAGCCATTTCATGGTTAAATGGGGTCCTAGTCAAGGTAATGAATTGCCTCACACACACACACACACACACACACACACACACACACACACACACACACACACACACACACACACACACACACAGCAGCCCCTCCCCCCCACCATTCCAGTGTCCTATTACCTGGCTATTTACCTTTAGTTACATAAACACTGCTCAGACCTCTCAGTGCACATGCCATTCTCTTCTTTACTTCTACAATGATTACAGGTATTTGTATTTCATTTAAAACTGACTTCAAATTTTATAGCACAAACACTGATAGACTTTTGCTAGACAAAACAATACAGTATCACAACAAAACCAGACTTAGCTTTAACAGTAAAGTTCTATGCTCTTGAAACTCACATTCAGTAAAATGGCATTGAAAATCCCTTTCAAATAAAATGCAACTGGCCAGTGGTGGATGAATTTTACCCTTAGAATGTTTTCAAAACATAGGCCCCTTGCACACATTTTAGGACTGTGCATACATCCCCACTCATTAGACCCATTATAAAGTACAATGCCCCTTTTGGTATGTACCTCACAAGACATCTACAGCAACTGAAAAGGCTGCAGAAATACCTCACAAAGAGGATTACCGGCCTCAAACAGATGCCCTACTCTGTCGCATATCACATACTCAAAGGCGATCTCTGCCTAACATACAAAGCTATGTCAAACCCAAAGCTGTTGGACATGCGCCACTTAAAGAAATCCCAATCCCTCAAAGCTACATGCTCTAGGGACCTAAACCTTGTCAACACAATAAACAGAACATGCTGGAAGGATAGATTCTTGTCCCAGAGACTTCCCATGCTCTGGAACAAACTACCTATCTATATCAAACAAAGCTCCTCATTAGCACTCTTCAAGAAAATTCTTGATGATTGGATGGGAGATAGGAAATTCACCCCAGGGATCACTTCTGTGGCTCTGCTTGACAGGGGCGCAGGAAAATAATTTTCTTGGGTGGCAAAAGCCATGGTACCGTTTGACTAGGCTTATATAGGCCCTAGGGCCAATAGCCTAGTACCTGCCTATGAACCTACAAGAATGTGTTCTTTGAGTCAACTTTCTGATCATATTGAATTATATTCCTTATTTAATACAGCACCACTTGTTAGAGCTTGTTTCTAATTTGTAATTTTGAACATTTTTCCAGTAAGCAAAAAACATAACATATGAACCAATGAACCAATAATGACAAAACTGCCCATTTCAGAACATTTCAACCGTAAAGGACCACTCAAAGTTCTGTCATTGCAGTCTACCAATATTAGTCAATATGCAGAATCTCTTCAGAACTAAAAGTCATCTGAATAATTCCACATTAAAGAGATAACTAATGAAGATGTTGCTGCTAGCAAACAGTTTTATAGTTCAGTGTGTCATCTACAAATTCAGTGCCTGCTGCCCTTGAAGAATAAATTGTCTATGTTACATAACAAAATCATAAGCTAGTAATATTGCATTAAGAAATGAATGGCAAACCAACAACAGGTTCATAGTTACTAGGCATTGCATCTAAAGGAGGACACACCTGAGAACTACAGCACCCCCAAACCCCTTAAAGTGCAACACAGTATCAACAATCCAGCTATATGATGTGGGAGTAGAGCCCATAGACTTCTAGATCAAATACAAGTATGCTACCTGTTGTGCTACTAACACTGTTTTCAAATTATGTAGCACAATCGTGATGAACATTTGCTAAATAAAACAGTTGCACATTGAAAACAGACTTAGCAGGAACAGCAGTAAACTGTTCCCTTGAAGCTCCCAATGCCTTGAAAATGCACTGAAGCTCAAAGGTCCTTGAAAATGCATTGAAAATAACAATTCCTTGGAAATGCACTGAAACTAAAATGTTTTGTGTAGTTTGGTAGTAGATGTAGAAGATGCAGGCTCTTGTTCCCTGTAATTAAGGAAAAGGTTTTGAGCCTGGGTAAATTAACTAACTTGCCATCCCTAACTAGGGCATTGCACAACACACATTACAGAGATTACAGTTGTATAAAAGACAGTATTCCTTAATGGCATTATATGTCATTTTGCATCTAGACTGTTGATGGTATACTGTATACACATGTCTAAACAGTTGTTTATGCATTTAATAGATATACCCAGGGGTTATAAGAGTAAAGACTTGAAGTATTTCTGATGAATGTTTGGTTTTGTAGAGAAGTAGACATTCCAGAAATAAAAGTGGCACTAGTCACGTGAATAATAATCTATCAGTACAGATCACATGAGCTCCAGAAACATGATTATTGCGGGTTAGCTGGTATCCAGGGAAATAATTGCTAGTCAGCTTAACACCACTTCTAGCAATACTACAGGACAGAATGGTGATATTGCTAATAAGAGACACTTTATAGGACCCAATCCAGAATGCCTTTACTTGAAATGGCTTATGTCATGAACCTGGTCCAATGCAATGACAAGCCCACTGTATAGCATGATGGGAACCATTCAGAAAATTGACATACCTTAGCTTCAAGTAGCGATCCCACACTAACTTCCCAGGTATAGCTAAGTAACCAGAAGCAGAGAGATATAGCATAATATGAAAAACAAACTGGGGACTGAGACTATTAATCAGGGGTTAGTGAAAGTTGTATTCACCAGAGGTGGCCACCAGTTGAGTTATTAAGTGCTCTTTACTTGCATTCCTCAAGCTTATAGTATTAACAACAGATACTGCCCTCACCTCTTACTCGTGGAACGTTGTTCATTCTTCTGTGGCAGGACTGCTCTGCAGGAATGTCTTGTATTTTAATTTCATGTGAGGAATGTGGATAACAAGAATAAATAGCAACAGATGCATGCATCGACATATGAAGAAGGAAGCAACAGGTGCATGTGTGGACTCACAGACACAGAGGGCATTCTTAAAGAAGAATGCCCTAAAAAACACTTTTATTTCTTAATTAAAAAAGTCAATGTGGCAGCCTCCTGGCCAGCAGGCCCCCTCCAGCCAGCAGGGGCCATTCCTAGCTAGTGGGACTGCAGGTGACTAACTAGGTCACCTTGTGCTGGATCCAGCTCTACTAGCCACAATGGATTACTTGAAAGACTTGTGCTGTAGAAGCAGATAAAACAGTACTGGGATTTGGGGGGGACTATTCAACAGTAAGGACCTATAATGGCACCAAATTTAAGATGGAAGTCAGTGGGTGGGAGGAAACTATGGTAGGTAAGACAGGCCAAGGATAGGTACAGGGACTGAGGAGTGTGTGTGTGTGTGTGTGTGTGTGTGTGTGTGTGTGTGTGTGTGTGTGTGTGTGTGTGTGTGTGTGTGTGTGTGTGTGTGTGTGTGTGTGTGTGTGTGTGTTTAATGAATCATCAGGCATGTTTTCTGTTTCATATGTCTATTCAGACTCTATTCATCCTCTTCCTATTGGAATATAGTTTCTAAAACATTCATGCTAATTGTTTCAGGTTTTATTGGTTTTGTTGGAAACCTTTAGATCTCCTCTACTACTTGATTGTAACTCCTTTTCACTTTTGTCATTTATAGGCAATGTTTCATCATTTCATCAATCTCTGCCCCATGTTTTGATTTACATTCAGTCCAAAAGTGCCCACACTGCTTACACATTCAGTGTCTCTACTTATGTCTTACTATTTCAGTCAACTTTGTCAAAACTATCACATCCTCTAATATGATATCATCCAACTCAGTGGTCATATTTATCACAATGGTAACTTTTTGTTTGTCCTGTGTAATGCAGCATGTATTTAAACTTATTTACCAACTTAAATTCAGTTGTACCTATTTATTCTCAGGGACATATTCTGACTGGATCAACTATTTCCTTTCCATCACATGTTTCCATGCAGCATCCAATACATTAGTTTTCATGCCCTATTCTGAAATTATATCTGCTGAATCAAGACTTTTCATCTTCTGTTGTAGTGCAGTTCCATATTAAATATTTTAGTCATGGTAACATAGTCTGTCTGATTTGCACATATCTGTCTACACTATTTTGTCTCTCACTTTCAAAGCTTTTGTCAAAAAAAGCTTCCATACCTAAATAATTTACACAAAATATTTCTCCAGTTTAATTTTTAGATGTCTCAGAATGGATCTCCAAATGTCACTCTAGTCAGGGTTGCTTTCTTTCTGAATTTAAACTACAAAAGCTTCCTTCTTGATGTTGACGTTCATCTTGTAGTCACTCCTATGGTATCATCATAATAACGCCAGTCTCCTGATTTAGTCATTTTCTGTCTATTCTCTCACAACATACAGCATCAGCCTCTCCACACCATTCACTCTTTTCTGAGGCTGTAGGCCCATATTAGATGCTACCAGATTCTCACAGATAGAAATGTGTGTGCATTTCAAAGTTCCCTATCTTGATTTGTTACTTTGCAGTTCACCTTCCTGCTCCCTTTTCCATTACTTTAGTCCAAAGCCTGTCAGGAAAATGTCCCAATGGTTACTTTGTCACATATTTTTATCTGCATGTCAGTACCTTATTTACTTATTTGCATTTACTTATTGGATAGTGCCCAACTGGGCAGGAAGTGCATGAACATAACCAGTGATTTGAGTAGTGTTCTAGTAGGTGCTGTTTGAAATTCTGAGTATCAAGAAAGGATAGAATATGCTGTGGAAGTGAATTCCAAGCTTTGGATGCTGAGTGGTTATATAGTGAATCACCATGAACGTTATGAGATTTGCCAACTTGGAGTAGTAATTTATCAGCTGACCTAAGTGAGGTCAGCTTAGTATAGGGTTGATACATGGCCATATAGGGCCGGACAGTGGTCTGGTTTATGGATAACAGAGTTAGTAACTATTAACTGATTAAGACTGAGTATGTTAGGGAGTTCAATCCAGCCAAGATGTTGTAGAGCAGTACAATGATGTGATCTAAGTGGGAGGTAGAACATTATATAATGGTCTACTGTCTCTGTTGTAGCACTCTTTTCTCTAGAAACATCTTAGTCTTCACTGCTACCTTCTCATTCAGGTGGCTTTTTCTGTCACTGTCTCTTTGGAAACACTCACTAGGCACTTATTTCATAAAAGAGTAAGAGAATTGTCCTTGTACCCCAGCCAAATAATCTCTAGTCATTATGAATACCACCTTGGGTTTCCTCTAACAATAAGATATACCAAGTGGGATTATTCATATCAGCAAACCTAAATAAATGTGGAGAGGTGCAGGCCATGTGCATTTGGGTGGAGTGGATTTTTATGGTCAGTATCAAGCAGTACAAATGCCAATCAGTGCACTTCAATGATAACACAACTGCTTCTGACTGATTCTTCTCTTTGATGCTTACATTATTTCACTCATAGTGCCATGCTGTCATCCTTAGACATTGCACTCTGCCACCCAGGGGCTGCTATTTGTCCCACACATATAGTTGGAGATTTCCAGTCATTTGTGTACTGAGCTCCACACTTGTGAAACATACTACTGTGATGGCTGAAAGAGTGCCATACTTCAGTCTGCTTCCACAAATATGTTGTTTAAGCTGGCCTTTTGTTAGAATGCAGATGACTGCTATACTCTGTGGCATATCATCTACTCAGAGGTGATCTCTGCTTAACATACAAGGCCATGTCAAACCCAGAGCTGTTGGACATGCTACACTTAAGGAAATCCCAATCCCTCGGAGCCACATGCTCCAGGGATCTAATCCTTGTCATCACAATGAACAAAACATGCTGGAGGGCTAGGTTCCTGACCCAGAGATTCCTCACATTCTGGAATAGACTGTCCATACATGTCAAGCAGAGCGCCTCCTTGGCTGTCTTCAAAAGCAACCTTGACGATTGGATGGAAGATAGGAAATTCACCCCGGGGATCATGTCAGTCGCCCTGCTAGACAGGGGTCCAGGAAAGTGAATATTGTTGGAAGAAATATCCAGGGAATTGTTATGGCTAGGCTTGTATAGACCCTAGGGCCGATAGCTTAGTACAAACCTATGAACCTATGAACCTATGAACTGATTCTAATCTTTTTCAATGCATTTGTCTAAAGTTTAAATGTGATTTGTTTATTCTTTGTTGGCCAGATTAGTCCTGGTAAGCCAGTGGTCTTTCTTCAGGAGAGACACAAGGTGAAGTTCATACTGGCTAGGGTAAATTTGGTCATGGTACCAAGGAGCATCCCCTACTGCTTTTGAGGTTGAGGTAGCAGGGAGTGCAGATTTGTCTAATTCTTATTGCAGGGGTGCCTAGGAGAGGCATTATGGCAGGATGGGATGGTAGCTTTTCAAAAAGTGAGCAGTCACAGATGTTTTTGAATGTTGCAGCCATGCATTATTTAGATACTAAATCAATGTACAGGAATGTAGCAGTTAGTTAACAGTATTCTTAGCAGTACCAAGCAGTTATATGGTGGGTTTGTAAAAAGTTTGTTGAACTTAGAAATGATAACTTGTGTCAACTTAATGCAGCAAAAAGATCCTGGAGATAAATAGGCTGTGTCATGGGGAGATGAGGTTAATACATTTTTTGAAGACTCATCAAATTCTCAGAGGACTACTATAAGTGACACTTTGTAATAGGGAAAGAAATATGAATGATTCTAGTAAGAAATCATATTCAGATAGTATAACATCCAAGACAGTGTAACAAAAGGATACTGTTATGCAGAAGACAAAAATAGGCCAACAATAATAAATAAAAGTTAAAACAATGTTATTATTAGCAGATATGATGCAAGCGATAATTTTATGGAGTCTTTGGAGTTTAGAAGTCTGATAGTATGTCACATACACACCTAGGAAAAGAAGCATTTTGTGATGCAACATTTCAATCCAGCAATGTATGGAAAACTGGAATGGATATGCTTTTTCAAGGCAAAAAATTAAGACTACGCAGAAAGTGTTTTTTTAGCTTTTTTATTTTTTTTTTAAATTAAAACTGATCAAATATTTTGAATTACATTTTTTTAGTTTAGAACTGATCAAATATTGGTGAATATCATTAAAAACAGTCTTAAAACAATGCGTGACAATGCGTGACAATGTCCCAAATGTTAAAAAATTAGGGATGAGAGGACTTTGCAGAATGGGGGAGGGGTGGAAAGAACTATTTGCACTTTTTATGAAAAGTCATGTGGTTTCTCATGTACTCAGTATAGTATATGTTGGTGCATAACAAAAGGATATTTTAGTTCGCTGGAAAAAAAAGTAAGTTAATTCCAGAAGAGTTTGAGATTATTCTCTAGTGAGGTTTATCTTTCATTAAGGTATTTCTTCATTGGCCTTTGGATTATCTTTTTAGAGTAGCTCCTGACTAGAAAGTACTGCAACTGAGAGGAAGGATCCTTATATGATTTATAGGACCTTCATGCTTGTTTTTTTAGCAATGGTCTGGTAAATTTTGGATGTAATTCAAGTAACAAGGGCTCCTGAGTTTCTTTTAACTCTTACTGGGCAGAATTTCTCCAAAAGTGGAAGAACATTATTAATGATTCATTTTGACACTCTTCATATGAAACACTAGCACATTTAATGGCTGTTAGTTTATTAATGATTCATTTTGACACTCTTCATATAAAACACTAGCACATTTAATGGCTGTTAGTTTATTTACCAATGAGAATTATTTTTGTACTGAATGGTCAAATTGTGACAACACTGTCAGATGGATTATGTCTTATGACCAAATTATATACAGAAACTGAATACTGATCTATGACAATGGGTTCCGTTTTAAAGGGCATACCAAGCCTTTCTGAGTCATTTGTCAGAACACAGTCTGGAATCAATTGATTTCCACCCTTAATATCAGGTCTGATAGGGTGGTGTGTCTGTCGTGTAAAGGAGTGTTGCTTCAGAATATTTTACAATATAAACTTTGAATTACAATCAAAATGAAGGTTGAGTAGCTCATTGCACTGCAAATTTACTTAGTAACAAAAGGAAATATGAGATGGAGAATGCTGCATATGCCAGATGGAATGGTTGTTGGACAGAAATAAATAAGTCCAATGAAATGCTTAAGTGTTTTCACATGAGATACTCAGAAACAAATTAGTTAAGTTCAATGTCTATTATCTAAGGATGTGTTAAGTTGACAAGGGATAATTTTGAAGACATTAATAGCAATCTCTGTCAATTCCCTTTTTGCAGACCCTGGAAGCCTTTTTTCTGTGATGGAAATGATATTTGTGATTTAAGCTATGATTTTATAATGCCTAATGCAATAAGCTTATGAGATTGAAGCATAATTAAAAAAAGAGGGCACTTCTGATATCACCACCATGTATTGCTGTATTCTGATATCACCACCATGTATTGCTGTAATTAAATAAGCATACGTTATGAATATGATATAGTGCAATACATATCATGGATTTTAAATAAACAGTTCTAAGAAGAAAAATGCTAAATTCAGTGATATTGCATGCGAAGGTAGTGTAGCTTAAGAAGATAGCAAAGTTGGGTTTCACCAGCCTTGCAAGAGCATCTCAGTACAGAAAAAAATTCAATAGTCTCTTTCACTGTTAGGGAGATTATAACATAAAATAATGTGCCTTTTCATTATCAAAATAGTATTCCCAGAGCCTTGTAATGCACATCTCATGATCTCAGATTACCCAGGTATATGGAGGAAAGTTAAACATATTACAAAAAGTGCCTGCTACCAGAAATCTCTTTATAAAGGTATATATACATGTACATTTAAAGTTGTATGTGGGTGTAATACACGGTTTGTGCATGTACACACAAATGTGTGAACATGCATATGCATTAAAGGAAAGCTCAAATTCTGGCTGTAGCTATAGCTGAGAGAATTACTATCATACTCCTGACCGCACCCAAACTCCTAAAGGATACATGCTAAGCTGTTGTGAGCCATACGCCAATAACATGCATTTGTGTATCTGATGTGTCACGTGTAACATATCTGTTATTTTAATGCAGTTACTGGTAGAATTGGTTATAAAAAGCATGTGTAATGGTGGTGCAGAAATCAATGTCGTGTAAATATAAAACATACTAGTCTAGATTCAAGCAAATAATTGATTTGCTACATGAGACAAGATGGTATTTCTATATGGCCAAGCTCAAAACAATGTATTTCACGGCATAAGAACCATCTCTCAAGCCACCGTAAGCATAACAAGATCTTGCTTTTCTTATGTTCCCATGTCACTGTTTTTGGAAAGCTTCCCTCTTTAGTGTGATTTGTACTTTGGGGTACGGATGTTGTTTCTGGAACATCCTTTCAGATTTCTATTGCTTTCTTGTCATTTGTATTGGAAAATGCAGGAGATGACAGCTCTGACCATCTTTGTCACAATGCAGTCACAAGATGAGCAGAATCAGTGTAAAAATACAGACATATCACAGCAGTTTCAAGTGTAAGAAGTGCTCAGCTATGCCTATATAAAATTCAGATGACTGTTTGCTGATGACTACAGGCCTACTTCTGCATCCAGTTAATCTGAAAAAAAAAAACTCTGAAAAATATCTTATCCTTCAACTCACTAATGGGATGCTACATTTACTATGGTTTACCCCTTACCTAAGTAGGACAGCATCAGAAGTAGCTATGGCAAATAACTACCTCTAAGCTTAACAGAATCTACTTACCCCATTAAGAAAATAAAGTATGCACAATTAGAATCTACATATATATCTGTGCGTATTTATTTCTCATTTTCACACATGATGCTATGAATGGTCCTGCCACTGTAAAAACTACACTAACGCTACAATTTATACTAGTCACTAAATTAGCTTGCCCTTCCTTACGGTACCACAGCTCAACTGCATGTCATCATTCAAAAATAACAAATGATTATTATCACTGAAATAATTGTTTAGAGGTTTGCCGCACAATGAATGGCATAGTTCAGCTATGCGCTAAACTTGCAGAATGAAGACATGCTAATTTGGGCCAGTATATGGTCACAAATGAAGCCCTGAATGCATGCCCTGCTAGCAGACCCATGTATTGCTTAATTATCTGCAAAAGTCAAAGTAGTAAAACATCCTTTAAAAACACATTGTTCTCAGTCTCATCATGGTTACAATTAACACAAGATTGCAAAACTGAAAAAAATAACTTGTGTGAGTAATAAGAATTAATGTTAAACACGCTCTGCCTGCCTGGAAACATTAATGTAAGACTTGATTATCTGGAAAACATTTCTATATATGGGTAATCAGCTGTGGGTACAGACTAATTGTTTGGAATGCCAGAAAACAGAACAAATTACAAAATCATTAACGTCATGAGACTGTTTTCAGGAAGGTCTGGGTGAACAGAGCTACTAGTAAAAGTTGCAATTCAGTCTCAACACAAATGGCATTAATATTTGACATACTTCACAACAAATACTATCTCTGTTTTGGACTAATTTATGTCTGTAGTAATGTTACAAAAAGTGACTAAACATATTGATGTTCATGATATGCTATTTCATAGTTAAACTGAAGTAAACCTACATGCGAGAAAATGAATCCCAATTACTCATGATGTGCTTAGAAACCTTGACTTAAAGAAGTGTTATACTGTGTAAGAGAGATATATCAAACATCTATTGTAAAAACATGCAGATTTAAAAAAATAGGACATTTAATTCTAATACTTTACATTACTGAAGTAATGAGAATTATAACCTGATAAAATGCATTGTGTCTACAAAGCCCGTAAAAAAATTATAGGATAATTGGAAATTGGAAGGATACTGTTAATGCTGTACCGTCCATAGTCAGAAACTCCTAGTACAAGACTATTCCTTGAGAGGCCTTACTTATGTTGCTATTTTATGGGTCGTTATCCTACCTATAGCTCTACTCCTTATCATAATCTAATCCTTCTATATTATTATCAGTCATTTAGTTCAAACACTAAACAGTATGCTAGAATAAATAAAGAACATAATGCAGTTAAAGATTTCAGTGAACTGTGTTGCATATTCCTGCTTGTCAGTCAGCCAGTGTCACTATACACTGGTTTATAAGTCATTCCCTGGAGCTCTATAGTGCAGGAAAGAAATAGCCAGCCGGTACACACATATACAAAGAGAGAGAGAGAGAGAGAGAGAGAGAGTGTGTGTGTGTGTGTGTGTGTGTGTGTGTGTGTGTGTGTGTGTGTGTGTGTGTGTGTGTGTGTGTGTGTGTGTGTGTGTGTGCACCTCATGCGCTCTACTTCAGCTGATGACCATCTAAGCGAGTACCTTAAAACAGCAGCCAATAGCATTACCTCTTCTGTCTCAATCATTATAAATAGGTCAATCCAAGAATCCTACTCCCATTCTCTGTGGAAAAATCACACATTATCCTGCAACACGAAGGTGGAAATTCAACAGGCATCACTAACTTTAAATCTATAGCAATCTTATCTGCCCTCTTCAAAATACTAGAAAAATGTATTCAAAAACAGTTGCTAAACTGGCTCTTGCAGGAATAATTCCAATTCCCATGCAACATGGCTTCTGGCCCTTCTGTAGTACTAGCACTGCAATTCTAACCTTTATAGAGGCCATCAATAAAGCTAGAGATAACTGCAAACTAATCTCATCCTAATTTCTAAATTTGTCTAAAGCCTTTCAAATGTTGTCTCTAGATCTATCTCAGCCCAACCTTCTATGCTTCAAAAGCTGCCTGTCCAATATGTATCAATCAGTAAAATGGCACTCCACCCTGTCTCCATACCTCCTGGTCACCACCAGTGTACTACAAGGCTCTATCCTTAGTCCCCTCCTGTTTAGCAGTCTCACCAACACCCTACACACAACAAGCCTCACTAATACAATGCACATATGACTCCACACTCATTCGTACAGCTAACAACCTGGCACATCTCCAAAAATTATTCAGGAAGCTTTAGCAGCCATTGAAACATAGCTTAGTAATTCTAAACTCATGCTGACCCCCCCCCCCAAAAAAATACCTATGTTTCCCCAAATCCCTTTTATGAAAAAAAAGAACATTTAAAAAACTCTCTCTTAATAATACAACCACTGAAATCACAATACAAGCACTGAAGTCACTTTTCATAGATGAGAGAGGATGATAATCTTAAATATGACCTGCATAAACAAAACTGCTTAAAAAAATAATCACCAAAAATTAGGCATGCTTTATAGAGGCAAAACATTCTCACCAACGCAACTAAAACTACACTTGCTACTACACGTTTATATCATGTTATCGAAAGATGAAAATAGCGAACGCTATTTCTTCAGCCCTAAAACATCTAAACATGAAAATATCGAACATTCAGAAAAGCAAATTTTTTCCCATGGAAAAAATTTGCTGCTCCGAAACACATACACACAACACAAGCACATCAAACAAACAGCAACCACACATACACTTAAATTCCTACATCTAACACTACACTAAACTAAACATACACTACTATTTACCCACTTACCTTAACCCAAACCCTAACCCTAAGGTCCATCACTATCACACACTCACCTAACCCACGCCCTAACCCTAACTCACTTAACCCACCCCTAACCCTGACGTATAAACAATCTCACACTTACCTGAACCCAACCAGTAACTTTCCACCACTAAGAATAGCAAAGCCACAGAAATGGCCAACCAAATTCTTTCCCGAGGAAAGAATTCAGTGTTCTGCATCTTCGCTATTCTTAGCGTTTGCTGAATAGTGTTTGATATCAGAACATTCAAAGTTTTAATACTTCGATGTTCTGATATAGACCCGCCACTACTTACCACCTCCCCTCACTACTTCACAGTGCTCCCATCCTTATTAACCTCCAGGCATCACAAAAAGTAAAACTTGAACAATGCTGTAATAAAGTGGCTAAATTTGGAGCAAATAACCCCTTAACAGCCTTAATATATATATATATATATATATATATATATATATATATATATATATATATATATATATATATATATATATCTATATAGGTCTACTTTAGAACACCGACACGCCAGTTCGCCGACACACAAACCACCGACACCAAATAACCGACAACACACAATACCGACAACGCAAAACACCGAACACCATTACACCGACACACTAAACGTAAACAACACATTACACTACATTACATATCCACTAGCCCTAACCCAAACCCTAACCCTAAGGTCCGACACTACCGCACACTTACCCTACCTGCACCCTAACCCTAACTCACTTAACCCACCGCTAACCCTAAGGTCCGACACTACCGCACACTTACCCTACCTGCACCCTAACCCTAACTCACTTAACCCACCCCTAACCCTAAGGTCCGACACTACCGCACACTTACCCTACCTGCACCCTAACCCCAACTCACTTAACCCACCCCTAACCCTAAGGTCCGACAGTACCAGACACGTACCCTACCTGCACCCTATTCCTAACTTACTTAACCCACCCTAAAACATAAACCCGTCACTAACACACACTTACCCAAACCCTAACTCCGACACTACCGCACACTCACCTTTCACACACCCTAACCCTAAATCCCTCACTATTGCACACTTACCTGTCCGCTCCCTAATCCAAAATCCCTCACTATCGCATACTTACCAAGTCGCGCTTACACATTTCCCTTGTCGGTCTTCCAGCTGTCGGGATTTCAGCATGTCGGTCAACTGCGTTGTCGGTCCTTTTGCATTCCTCTTCCGCATGTCGGCGAACTGACGTTTCGGTAATTTGAAGAGGACCCATATATATATATATATATATATATATATATATATATATATATATATATATATACACACACACACACACACACACACACACACACACACACACACACACAGACACACACACACACACACACACACACACATCTTTTTACCACCTATAAAATTATACAGCATCCATCTGCTTGTCTGAAACTAAATACCATTCTACACAAAAACTCTGTTCTGCCCACAAACCAATCAAATCTGCTGGGCATAATCTGTAGTCATGCCATGTTGCTAAGACCTGGAACTCCTTACCTGCATCCATCAGGTCAATAACCTCTCTGCAGTCCTTTAAAACCATTCTGAAGGACTTTCTAGCCAAACTCTGGCTCTGTTCTTGGTCAGTCCCTGGATAAACTATATTCCTAAATATAAATAAGTACCTATTCATAGGATCATAGGAAGTTACTAGGCTAATGGTCCGAGGGTCTTTGCAAGCATAGCAAACAAAAAAGTCACTAGTCCACAAGCGCAATAAGGTTTTAATATAAAAGAACAAAGCTTTCAGACATAAAAGTCCTTCATCAGTGTTTAAAAAACAATTAAATTCAACCATCATTTAATACAAATTTAAAAATAATCACATGACACAGCCACCCTATTAGCATAAGATATCAATTATATCAGCAGTCTTCACAGTTCATATTTAAAAAGGTATTCTTACAAATACATCAAAACGTATTTAATAATAACTATCATAAATCATGGAATGTATATTTTAAGAATAATGCATATGCATAACAAATAACACATAAAAAGGGCAGCACATATAAATATAAAGAAGAACAAACCCAACTATAAACCAATTAAAAAATTATTTTATCAATATACAACGTCAAGCAATTTTTTGTTGTTTGATTCTTAGTATTGGTTTTAATGTAACCTGTTTGTTCAACCCTGGATGGATATCTGCCTGCATATAAACAATCCATTCATACTCCTTAATATTGAGTCTATTAATACTATCTTATGATAATATATATGATAATAATGATTTATGATTAATTGTTTTTTAAACACTGATGAAGGACTTTTATGTCAGAAAGCTTTGTTCTTTTATATTAAAACCTTATTGCGCTTGTGGACAAGTGACTTTGTTTTTTGCTTTGAACTGTTTTTGCCACTTTCCACTTAACCAGCTTGCTTACTTTGGACTTTTTATCTTTACAAGCATAGCCAAATTTTACACTTATTACTATGATTAGCACTATTGCCCCTGTCCAAAAGGGACACGGGTGGAACCCCCAAGATGAATTTACCTTGCACCTCCTTACTCCCCTTTCTTAACTCACTTCCTTACTTCAATCATTTTATATCCCCTGACTCCCTATCTAAATATGCCATAACCCTGTTTTTTCTCCCACTTCATATTACATTTCCTGTTCGTATTATACTAACTTACCTTTAATTTCCCTAAGCTAGCTAAAAAGTCTGTAAATATTAAATCATTGTCATACAAGTTGTATCTATTCTTAATCAATGTTTTCACATTATGTCTAACTTGGTATAATTATTTAAACTGTAGATATTTTTGTATTATTTTTGAAGATAGTAAAACTGTTCTTCAAATGTCTTTGCACTACATTGGAGCATTTTTCCTTGAGCCTCCAAAGAACATGGCCACCTACCCAGTTAGACTTTTCCACCAATCCAACTTCAATACATAAATGTAGGCCACCCTCACACCCTCATCACTGATATGCTCTTGATCATTGCAATCATGCAGTAAATATCCTGCTTCCTCCTCCCTGTTGTCCTTTTGTCACATCCTTGGAGGAGTTCATTATAATTAATCTACCACCCCTCTTCACTCCTGACTTTCCAAACCCTTGGTAGCCATGGATGTTACTCAAGCCATATCCCTTTTTCTGACTCCCCAAGTGCAGATCACAGCATATATGTGATTCATTGTCAGTCAGTTAAATGGTAGTTGTTTGAATGGACTAGTGACTGAAAAAAAAACACAATCATAGTCACATTCATCAATTTGTTCTGCAACATTCTTTTTCATGAGTGAGTGAATCAGACACCTCTAACTCCATGGTTGCTGAGTAGTGGGTATGAGGAAAAATTGCCCCTTCCCAGTGCCACTCTCCATTTCACTGAATCACAACTTTTACAAAGAAAAGGACTAAAGCCAACATGTGATTAATTGTTTTCTGTCAAACTGTGTTGGTCCGTTCGTAGGTCAACAACAGGATGAAAGCCCTTCTGTTGACACTAAGCAGCACAATGAAAATCATTTGTCACCATTACATATACCTTGTGTTAAATTCTTATAGATGGCTGCTCTGGTATCCAGTTATACTTTTTCTGAGTATAGGTTGGTGTTACACAGTGCACACATCGCATAAGTTATTGGTTATTAAGAAATTTAGGCTGTATGAAAGTGGACAGGATAGGGTGACTAAAAGCTGTCATACCAAATTTTCTGTGGCACAAGTCTCCCAACATTACCTGCTTGTACTTCCCAGGACATACCTGTTTTCACAGGTTTGCCAAAGGCATGGTGTACACAACTTTTCTTTTGTGTATGGCCCTACCCAGCTCTCTGCTTTCTGATCATGCAAGCATAACATGCTGCATTAGCAAATCATGCCTGTGCATGCCTCTTCTAGTTACTATGCACCATGAGTGCACTGTGAGACAAGATGCAGTATGTCTCTGAATGACAGCCTGCCATTTTGACTTTTCTTCATTCCACATGCCATTGTATAATATAGCAATAACCCATGCCTGGGTGTGGGTAATGCTGGATTTACCCACGGTTGGTGTGGTTTGGTCACGAGGGCAAAGCCCGAGTGGTCAAACAAAGCCAACCGTGGGTAAATCCAGCATTATCCACACCCAGAAGTGGGTTATTGCTATTATACAATGACATTATTTAAAAAAAAATAATTACTTTTCTTAAATAATGGCATTGTATAATGCCTCCTTGCTGCCCTTCCACAGCTGTCTGGTATTCTGCGGCAGTTCTGATGTACTGCACATGCGTATGCCTACGCAGTACATCAGAGCTGTGGGCAAAAGCAACGGAGAAAGCAAGATCTCCATTGCCGTTTACAAACTGTTTTGCTATGTTAAATGGGTTTAACATAGCAAGACAGTTTTGAAAAAAGCAACGGAGAAAGCAAGATCTCCGTTGCTTTTTACAAACTGTCTCGCTATGTTAAAGGAGTTTGACATAGCGAGACAGCTTTAAAAAAAGCAACGGAAAATCTCCATTGCTTTTTTTTAAAGCTGTTTCGCTATGTCAAACTCCTTTAACATAGCAAGAAAACCAAGAACCAAAAACCACAAATGGAAATATCACAGGATAAAGTGCCCCAATCGATGTGAAAACGCTGTGGAGTACAATAAAACAGCCGCTCATCAAAAGAATCCAAGGCCCATAAACGTTCCAAATACTTTATTGAATAACACAAACAGGAAAAAACGTCGACCTAGGTTTCGTCCGTTGTACAAACTTCATCAGAACACAACTTACTACATTTAAATTCCTTATATATGTATGCACAAAATACCAAATGAGTCTATTGACCAATAAAATCATGTGAATCTTGAACAGTGATTAATTAATTAATCAATTGAAACCAGAAATGCAAGGACATATACCCTATGTTTAAACTAAACTACATAAACTACATAAATACAACCCCTCCTATGAATAAATTACATAATATATATAAACCCTAAAACATATTATTAAACATGAAATCTGAATAAAATTAATTATGTTATATAATGTAAACAACTATCGACCAATACATGAAAATCTGCAATGCCATTCGACCACATAGCTAAACAGTATAATACAGAGTTATATAGGTATACCAAATAGATCATGCTTAGATATTAAACTATATTTTGTTAAATTGATAGGTATTGAAATATTATATATTGTAAAAAGTATTATAATAAATAAATAAAATAAAATAAAATAAAATGTAAATGGTGAGATGTCTTGAATGGAAAAATGGGAAATATATATGTGTATAAATAAATATTAAAAATTAAAAATTGTTATAAACTATAAAAATGGCCCAGCAATATGACTAAATATAAATATATATATAATAAATATAAGAATATATATATAAAAATATAAACACATGAATATATAAATATATAAATATATAAATATGTATATAAATATATAATATAATATATAATATATAATGTAATATCAACTAGTAATGAGGTACATGTAGAAACCAATACATAATATAATTTTCCATATACATCTTATACACCCACTAAAACCCCTTAATGTTGTTCAACCATAGAAGGGGCTTAATACTAGTGTATTCATTTAAACCAGGGTGTTGATTGGCATTAAGTAATAACTGCATCCTCAATTCTGACAAATCTAAATTATATTTAGTTAATTTTCCTTGTAAGTCCACATTCTGGTGTATAACACCAAAAAACTTAAAGGAATGATCTTGAAATTGATTAATATGTCTGGCAAGGGCATTCGTTAATTTATTATTCTTAATATTCAATAAATGTTCTTTTACTCTGTCCCTTAGATGTCTACTGGTTTTACCTACATAAAATCCCTCGCACTGTTGACAAACAGCTATGTAAACTACATTCTTGGTATAGCAATTTATGTACTGACTAATCCTAATATTGCATTTATTAACTGTCACAACAGTGTCTATATTAATCATATGCTTACAGGTTGAACATCTACCACATTTATAATTGCCCGCTGGTTTTAATGAATCAATGTGGGTATTACTATTCAGACCCTCGAATATGTCCTTAAAGGAAGTATCCTTCCTAAACACATATTTAACATTCCCTGCGAACATTTCACCCAGAGATTTATCTGTACTTATAAGTTTCCAATTTTTATTAATAATGTTTTTTATACATGAAGAAATGCCATTAAAGGTGGTAATATACAAAGGAATATTATTACAAATAAATTTATTCACATCTACAGCTTGACTTGGATGACTTTCTCTAGGAATCAAATCCTTGCTAAGTAATATGGGTTTATATATACCCTTATTCCTTTTATATTTCACTTCTTTGGCTATATCACTACAAAATTCAAGTGGATAACCCCTGTTTAAAAATAACACACTGATATATGTAATTTCCTGATCAAAGTCCACGTCCTCGCTGACCATTCTTGCTGCCCTCACCATCTGTCCTTTAACCACTGCTTTCTTCTGATGGTGAGGGTGCCAGCTGTCAAAATGTAGGTACGAATTTGAGAAGGTGGACTTCCTATGTATGTTTGACACTAACTTCTTACCAACCTTATCATAAGTTAGCTTAATATCTAAATAACTAATACTTTCTTGACTAATAATATATGTGAATTTTAAAAAGGATACACTGTTATTAATATACTCTAAAAAACGTTTTAAAATTGCTTGGTCCCCTTTCCAAATAATAAATAAATCATCTAAAAAACGACCATAAAATTTAATATATTTAAAATATTCAGAATTAAACACATAATTAACTTCCCAATAAGTTAAAACAAAATTCGTGAAACCCGGGGCACACGCTGCCCCCATGGCTACGCCACTAACCTGTTTATAATAGGCCCCATCAAAAAATATAAAATTGTTTTTTAATACAATGCCCATTAGTTTGACTAAAACATTAATCTTATTCTGATCATACAGGTTAGTGTAGTATAATTGTTCCTCTAACCAATCCAAACCCCTATCCTGGGGTATAACCGTGTACAAATTGCACACGTCCATAGTGACAAAAGTGTCATTAACTTCAAATTCTACGGCTTTGATTTTCCCCAAAAAATCCCAGGAATCCTTCAGAATATATGAAAAAAATGCAATGCCTGACTTCAAATGATGGTCCAAAAATTTACTAATAAAATGTGTCTTGCTGCGTTTACCGTCTACTATTGGTCTAAATTGTAGGTTATCCAAGCCTTTGTGTATTTTTGGGATGCCAAAAATACCACTAATCACAGGAAAATCATTCTGTAAAAATTGCCATTCATGTTCATCCAATTCTCCTTGAAACAGCATATCAAATAGTGTTGTATCGATCCTCTTGTTTGCTATATTTATTTCGTTCCTACTAATCTCTGTGTATGTTTCATCAACCAACATTGCATTCATGTAAGAGACATAATCGTTACTATCCACTATCACAATTCCATTACCCTTATCGGGTTTCATAATCCTAATATTCTCAATGGCCAAAATTCTACCTAATATAAGCTCCTCTTGTTTAGTTAGATTATTCCCATTGCATAATTTCCGACCATATTTACTGTAGGCGTCCCTAAAATCATTTTCAGTCACCTTCTCAAAAACTGCTATTTTTTCATTCATAGGGGGATTATAGGTACTAGGTTTGGACAATCTGTTGTTGCCATTCTCAATATTTCCCAAAACATTGCTCTGGTACAATATTTTCAAATTTAACTTTCGAGTAAATAATTTCAAATCAATTATACTGTTAACCAAGTTGCCCCTCCTCTTTGGTACAAAACTAAAGCCCTTTGAGAACAATTCAACACTATCTCTGTCAAAGGACTGATTGGTGTAATTATATAACTTAAAATCACCCTTATTGTTCTCAATAACATTGGGTTTAAAAAACAACCCGCATCCCCTTTGCCTTCCAACTACTGAATTACCATTTATCTGTGTATACCTATCAATATCCACTGTAAAACTAGTGTTGTGGTTATGACAATCGTCAGCATTATTTACATTAAAATCAACCATCGCCTCTGTTTGCGATTGTTCAGCATAATCATAAATTGTCAAGTCAATCAATGCATCACTATTAATTATAATATCTGAATGTATACCCCCATCGATTGGCATGGTAGTATATTGACCGTTCTCTTGTATAACACCGTCATCGCCCAATACCGTATCGGTACTGGGATTAAAACATGCTTGAACGTTAACATTGGAATCAATTGTATCAATTGTTTGCAATTGCTTATCATAATCATAAAATAACAAATCATAAATTGAATAACTGTTATCCGTAGTGTTGAAACACTTGTCACTGTCGAATGGCATTGTCTTGCAACAATCAAATTTACAACTATTTTGATTAATAATGTCATTAATATCAGAGGTTTTCCGCCGTTCTTCACCGGTATGAGAATGACTTGTATTGTCCCGTCTGAGTCGGTCTGCTGTTATAGACCGAACAATGTCAATTTTGTTGCGTGTTTCCGTATTTAAAAAACTGTTGTATTCCGGTACCTGCCGTTGTGTACTACACTCGTACACAAAAGTATCATGTATACCATTAACCCTGTCCACATCGTCAAAATTGACAGTAATGCCATGGTTGTCACTAAACACATCCCTAAATAAATTGTCAGTTACAAATTGTGTATCAACTTGATCAATAAACCCAGTCCCAGATAGAGAAGAATTAATCAAAGGAACTGGATAACACACAACAAAATCACTACTAACCACATTACGACCGCTGATGGTACTACTTGACTTAGTCCCAGGACCAAAAGAAGAAGAAGAAGCAGCAAAAGGGGGTTCAATATGCTTACCCAATACCTCAACGCGGTGGACGCCATCGGCTACTTGCGCGTCCCCCACACGTTTTTTTGCGATTGAAAGTTAACTTTCCCATTTTTGTCATGGTCTCTTCTTGGTCGAACTGCTGTGTAGTCATATTCTTCCTCCTCTTCATACTGATGTTGCCCCTTGAGTCTCTTTGATCTCCTAAGACCATCGCCCTCTCTCAATCCATCGTACTGCCGGAGTCCATGACTATCCGTGTGCAAGGGGGATGTGATGTCATCCAATACATCCAAACGGTTTGTGCTCACTTCCGCTCTCCCCTCATTAGGACTGTTTCTTGTGGGTTTAGATTTTGGATACACCAATCCGGAAGAATACACTTTCATGTCTCTTTTAATTTTTAGCTGCTTTTTGTCGTAAATAATGTTGCAACTATGTTCAACCTCTTTAATTACATTAATATAGTTTGTATAATATTGGTCGAAAAGCAAATCTTGACTAATGGAACTGTTTAATCGTTCCAATTCTAATAAAAGTGTGTCTATTTTCTTCTCATTGTATGTAATCATAATTTCCATAAGTGCTATTCCCGTTTTATTAAATAATTCATGCAGCTCATTTAACATGTCGGGTTCATGCTCGCTGCCGTTGGGGTAACGCCACAGCCTCAGTCCTTTTGGAACTAACCCCAACTCAATATTTCTCCGTAAGTACCCATTTTCCATTTGGGTTCTTTTCAATTTAAACATTTTTACTTCAAAGGTTCTCAGCCATTCACGCATATTACCTTCCATCTGGTTGTTTTGAATACTGGTAGAATGAGATTTGGTGTTAAATGAATACTGGTTGGTCCTCCAGGAATCACTGTTAACCGGCTCGGGTTGCACATTCACTCGAGTGGCATGAAAGACTTGCCCACTAGATGTACCGTTAGTACCAACAAGTATAGGTGCCGTAGGCGGGGTCGCTTGTGTCAAAGGTAGCCCCAAACTACTACCGGAATCCAAACTGGCATTAAAGGTAGTCATGAGTTTATTAATCAAAACCGAATGCTGTTTGAGCTGCTCGTTCATGTCCTTCAACAGCACGGCCACATCGATTGTCCCACCTTCCTCCTCCATGTCGAAACACCAGGAAACCAAGAACCAAAAACCACAAATGGAAATATCACAGGATAAAGTGCCCCAATCGATGTGAAAACGCTGTGGAGTATAATAAAACAGCCGCTCAGCAAAAGAATCCAAGGCCCATAAACGTTCCAAATACTTTATTGAATAACACAAACAGGAAAAAACGTCGACCTAGGTTTCGTCCGTTGTACGAACTTCATCAGAACACAACTTACTACATTTAAATTCCTTATATATGTATGCACAAAATACCAAATGAGCCTATTGACCAATAAAATCATGTGAATCTTGAACAGTGATTAATTAATTAATCAATTGAAACCAGAAATGCAAGGACATATACCCTATGTTTAAACTAAACTACATAAACTACATAAAGTGGCCAAACAAAGCCAACCGTGGGTAAATCCAGCATTATCCACACCCAGAAGTGGGTTATTGCTATTATACAATGACATTATTTAAAAAAAAATAATTACTTTTCTTAAATAATGGCATTGTATAATGCCTCCTTGCTGCCCTTCCACAGCTGTCTGGTATTCTGCGGCAGTTCTGATGTACTGCACATGCGTATGCCTACGCAGTACATCAGAGCTGTGGGCAAAAGCAACGGAGAAAGCAAGATCTCCATTGCCGTTTACAAACTGTTTTGCTATGTTAAATGGGTTTAACATAGCAAGACAGTTTTGAAAAAAGCAACGGAGAAAGCAAGATCTCCGTTGCTTTTTACAAACTGTCTCGCTATGTTAAAGGAGTTTGACATAGCGAGACAGCTTTAAAAAAAGCAACGGAAAATCTCCATTGCTTTTTCTTAAAGCTGTCTCGCTATGTCAAACTCCTTTAACATAGCGAGACAGTATGAAGCAATGGAGATCTTGCATTATCCGTTATTGAAAAAAAAGAGTTATAGTAATGGAAAAAGTCCGGGCGACCGGACCTTTTTTTCATTACTATAACTGATTTACAATGTGCACGCTGGCCAACCAATGCACGTTTTTGAATATTAATGGGGGGTCGTTGTATAATGAGTATTTTGCTGATGAAGCTGACCCAGTATGTTGATTATAAGTAAAAAGAGAAAATAGAATCATAGTCAGTGTACTTCTTTTAAAATTATATCTCTAAGTGCATTCAAATAATAAGGTGTGAGCTGCTCTGGGCTTTATCTATGACGGGAAAAATACAAGTACTAATTCTTTTGTCAGTTACCTTCCTCTCTGCATCTGAAGATCTGAAGTAACTTCTACAGTTATAACATTTCAACTGCAATCTACAAAGACTGTAAAATATAAAAATCTATCAATATTGTATGTCCAAATGCAATGTATGTCAAATAGTACTAAAGGGTTCTAATAATTAAAATAGTCCATGATATTCACCTCTTTCTTCACATACATAAGTAAAATAATAAATTTATGGACCAAATGACCCAGTGATCAGGTGAAAGAAAAATATACTACAGTGAAAAATAATGTACAGGAAGACAACTGCTTATGGTGCTACTAACATGGCAAAATAAGGCTTAAATGACCAATTAACTACTAGCTTCCTAATGCGTACTGCATTGAAGACCTGTTGCCTTTTCAGTTAATCACATATGCTATACCATACTTTACTTTAAGTGCTCATAGCCAAATCTTTGATTTAGTGAGTTTGTAGATGGGTGTTTTACAAGGTTCAAGGAAACATGAGCATTGGCAGCTACATCTTATATTAAGTTCCAGACTGAAGTCGTTTCATTTCTGCATGCATTGGTAACTGTCTGAAAGCACAGCATATTACGGCCCACCTTTCTTTTCTTTGAAGTGATAGCAAACTAGCAAAAATAAATCAATGTTGCTATAGATATAGACATCAATACAGATGTAGATATAGCTTTAGATATAAATATAGACATAGATATAGATATAGATATAGATATAGATATAGATATAGATATAGATATAGATATAGATATAGATATAGATACAGATATAGATAATATGCAGTTTTTAGTGATGATCTGTAACTGAGTTTGGGGAAGGTTGTCTTAATTATCATTATGATTATTATTATTATTATTCATTTATTTTGAAAAAAAAATTGCAGTAGCTCTGGCTTGTATTGACTAATAAGGCAAGAAAAGCAGATTTAATTGGTAAAATATTTACATTTTCTAAAATGTGAAGTCACTGCAGTCTTCTATATCACATTAAGCATGTGGATGACTCATTCTTCTGTGAATCAGGGATTATTTTTCCTCTATTTAATAAGTATGGGAAACTGGATTTTCCAAACTAGATATATGCCTGAAGGTCTATCCCTTAATACATTGTAAACTAAAAGTATATTATGTGGCAAGAAAAATCAGGGCCATACATTTTCCTAGTCTTCTATTAATAGATGCCGTTTAGATATAGTTGATTTGTTAAAGCACTAAGATGTTCTGTAACACTAAGGTTCTCATGATGTTATACTACAGTTTGGTAAACATAGTGAAGTGGTGAAGCAATCTTGCTTTGTGTACTTTTTAGCAGGATTTGCCAATAAAATGGGGTATTGCAAAATCATAGATTATATAGCAACCATTTTACATAACATGGATCCCAAATCTTGTTTAAGAAACATATGCAGCAACACTGGGAAAGCAAATGCAATTCCAAAAAATATTGATTTGACATTGCATCATCTTCCCATTTCAATCTAAGCTACAATGTGTCACGTCACATTATATCTGAGTATAGTCTGCTGTTTCCATTCCTTTTAGCCTTCATCCATACAAGTTTCTAACTACAAAAACATACTTTATTATGCATAAAAATGACTTTGTCTGAGATATAAATAACAATAAGATGAAGCATAGTACTCACACTGCTATCTTCTTTTATTTAGACACCTTAACACTTAAAATGTTGACACCAGTACTTTTCAAGTGGCATTCCTGATGAATTCATTAGTGAAGTCTTTTAAACCTCCCATGCCTGCATGAATTTTAAAGGAAATATAATTTGTCTTATCTATGTTGATTTGCAGTTCTCTCTCTCACTTTCAGTTTGTCCCTCCATCACAACAGTCTTTCCTCCCTGTGGGATTCATTTAACGTATTGCCCCTTAAGCTCTTAAAATTTTAATTTTCTTCTCCATTAAGTTTTGCAGCCCATATCCTCCTACCACTTGGGTCTATATTAGAACATTGAAGTTTCACAGCTTTGAATGTTCTAATATCGACCCCTATTCAGTGAACGCTGAAAATAGCGGAGCTACAGAAAACCAAATTTTTTCCTAGGGAAAGAATTCAGTTGTCCGTTTCTGTCGCTTTGCTATTTTCAGCACTGTTGTGGAAAGTTACGGGTTGGGTTCAAGTAAGTGTGTGATTTGGCGTGGGTTAGGTGAGTTAGGGTTAGGGTGTGGGTTAGGTATGTGTGCGATTGTGTGGACGTGAGGGTTAGGGTGGGTTAGGTGAGTTAAGGTTAGGGCGCGGGTCAGGTAAGTGTGCGATTGTGTGGATGTGAGAGTTAGGGCAGGGTAGGTGAGTTAGGGTTAGGGTGCGGACGAGGTGAGTGTGCAATAGTGACAGACCTTAGGGTTAGGGTTTGGGTTAAGGTAAGTGGATAGTTAGTGGTGTATATACAGTTTAGTGTAGGGTTAGATGTAAGATTTTAGGTGTATGTGTGTGGATTGCTGTTTGTTTGGTGTGCTTGTGTTGTGTGTAAATTTGCTGTTCTGCATGTTCGATGTTGTCAGCATTCACTGAATAGGGGTCGATATTAGGACATTCGAAGTTTTGAAACTTTGATGTTCTAATATAGACCCTAACCACTCTATCTTGTTTCCCTGAGTTTATATATTCTTTTACTATGATTTGCCTGAATAAACACTACTAGATTAAGATCTCATTCCCTTTCTTAATGAAGGACAAACATCTATATTCTAAATATCTTATAATTAGTCTGTTTTGTGCACTGGATCTGTGTTAAAACATTGAAGTGCCAAGACATCGACATTTATAATATCAATCCCAAATTAGTGAAATGACACAAAATTGCCATAAAAATGAAAGTAACAACATCATGCAGTGCAAGTGGCTGTTTGTGAGAAATCATAATACAGATATGTTTGGGGGGTTTGCCCATTCTCAGCTCTAGTACAATCCAGGAGTAAATATATATATATATATATATATATATATATATATATATATATATATATATATATGGTTCTACCTCACATAAACGAAACACCACAACACCGACAACGCAATCACCGACACCACATAACCGACAGTACAAAAACACGAAATCCCACATGCCCGACAACGAAATAACCGACGGTACACAAACACGAAACCTCATACACTTCACACACCACAATCAACAACCAAAACACATTCCCCATCTAAAAACCACATACACAACACAAGCACACCAAAATCCCTACAAACCCACACTAAACCACACATACACAACTACCTACAACCCTGACCCAAACCCTAACCCTAAGGTCCGTCACTACCGCACACTTACCTGACCCGCTCCCTAACCCTAACTCACTTATCCCCTAACCCAAACACAATCACTACCGCACACTTACCTGACCGCTCCCTAACCCTAACTCACTTATCCCCCTAACCCAAACACAATCACTACCAAGACACTTACCTGACCCGCTCCCTAACCCTAACTCACTTAACCCACCCCTATCCCCACTTACCTTACTCGCACCCTAACGTCCGTCACTACCGCATACTTACACAGCCTTTTCCCATTTCGGCATCCTCGGCGTCGGTGCTTTCATTCGTCGGGTCGGTCTTCTGCTTGTCGATCTTCTAGGTCCCGTCGCGCCGGTCTTCTGCGCTGTCGATCTTCTGGGGCTCGCGATTTCCCTGTCGATGTTCCGGCATGTCGTTGAAGTGAGGTAGAACCATATATATATATATATATATATATATATATATATATATATACACACACACACACACACACACACACACACACACACACACACACACACACACACACACACACACACACACACACATGGGTGTAAGGGAACAGGGAGGGGGCTTGCCTCCTGCAAAAATGTGTGTTGGATATACTTTTCCTTTTGATTTTGTGGCACTTTGCCTACAGGGATGAATGTTATGAACATCGATGCTTTGGCAGTTCGATATCCTAACATAGATGCTTGCGCATTAACTTTTCGTTGCGTGATTGGCTCTACAGTAACTGTTTTACACCCAATAATTACTGATCCTTCTCCTTGTCCTTCTTCATTAATGAGTGAGATAAAAATCTATGAAATGACAAAGGGGTCAGACTCGAACTTTGAAAACTGAACTAAATAAACCTGACCGACATTAAAAGTAGTGTTAGACAAGTTCATTACAAATTATGGAAATGTACATAAAGATATTGAGCATAACAAGAAACAATTTCAAACATATATAAGATGTGGTAGGAGCAAAGACATCCAAAAAGATAAACTTTGTATAGATTGCAAATTTTGTTTTTCTCATACTCAGCAAATTATGGATATATTTACACAACTGTATGTAAAATGACATGGTTCCACATAGGGTGGCGTAATTTCTGATTATAACAGGTAATTTTAAATAATGAAATTAAATTACATTGAAGTATGTTGAAAAAGTGTTAAATAAAATGAATCCTAGTAAAGCACAGGGAGGAGACGAAGTTACTAGCAAAGACCTGCGAGCACTTTAACATTAACTTACTATACAATTGCATCTGTTATTCACTATGTCATTTAAGTATGAAATGATTCCTCAAGACTGGGGTTAAACATTTGTTAAACTCACTTTTAAGGGAAAACAGACAGGTCAAACCTAGAGTCATATAGACCCACAAAGCTACCTTCTAGTTGAGGAAAAATACAGGAGTAGATCGTTGTGGATAAATTATTGTGAGAATTGGCAGAGTTAGAATTTGAAACCATATATCAACATGCATATGCTCAAAATAGGTTGATGATTACCTGTAGTATGACATTCTATAATAACATAATAACAGCTATAAATGAAAAAGTAAAATGTGATGTAATCTATGGAGACCCATCTTCAGCCTTTGATGGAGTCATACATAAAACACTAATCAACAAATTCAAACAGCTAGGTACTAATGTAATCTTGATAAGATGGATAGGTGCATGGCTCAAAAATAGGATATATTCAGTGTCATATAACAACTGGAAAAGTAAAATTATGCATTACAACCGAGGTGTCCCAAAGGGCTCTGCCGTGGACTTATTCCTGTTTAGTTTGAATATTTCAGTTTATCGTTTTCATCTGAGATGCTCTACAGACTATATGCAGATGACTACAAAATGAGAAAACTGATCACATTTGATAAGGACAGGTCATGTCTGCAAAGAAGGTTGATTAAATTGGCAGGATGGGCAGACGAATGTAATAAGCAAATAAATATATCAAAAACTAATTATATGAGATTTGGGACATATGGATTAAAGGATGAACATTTAATACAGGACACAGTAATTTATATTGTGTATTCATTTAAAGACCTGGGTATATGATAGATCTAGCTTTGATTGTTTTTCTTATCATATCAACCAATTGGCTAATCACAGCTGTAAAACTACAAGCTGTATAAAAAGATGCATAAAGTCTAGGAAATCAGACATGATAAAATCATTGTTTGTAAGTTACATTGCACTCATACTAGGCTATGGAATTATATTATGGAAATTGGACAACAAAATTAGTGTGAGTAAATTGGAAATACAAATGTAGAAATATATTAATGGTATTCACAGATGTTAGAAAGATTAAAATATTTGAACTTCCAGAGTATCTCATATAGACATTTAAGAGGAGGCCTTATTCAAGTTTACAGGATCTTTAGAGTCAAGTACCTCTGTGACTAACTCGTGATATGAAAGAGTAGTAGAGAAACACTGGACATGCTATGTACGAGATTACATAGGAATGACAGCTTTTTTATGCCTGGGAAAGACTGTTATATTATATAAAAACAGACACCAGCTTAGGTATTTTTACAAACTGCTTGGGCACTTTTAATGGGGATGATTGTTTTAGTACATGAACTGGCTAGAAGAATATTATTGCCTGTATCTGAAATATATATGCATATGCATATATATATATATATATATATATATATATATATATATATATATATATATATATATTTCTTCTTAATGTTTCATTATGTCCTTCCCCTCATTTGCTCTTAATATTTTCATTAACTGATCCCATGTAATGCTCATCTCTTCCTACCCTATTTCCAGCTTTTAGCTATTTCCCTGTTTACCTATTATGCTGCTAATATACTTGGTATCATAGTACTTCTTTCAAGTCCTACTCTGACTCCTACTCCTACTGCTATTCCTACTTCTACTCCTACTGCTATTCCTACTCCTACTCCTATTCCTACTCCTACTCCTACTGCTATTCCTACTTCTACTCCTACTGCTATTCCTACTACTACTCCTACTCCTATTCCTACTCCTACTCCTACTGCTAGTCCTACTCCTACTCCTACTGCTATTCCTACACCTACTCCTACTGCTATTCCTACTCCTACTCCTACTGCTAGTCCTACTCCTCTTCCTACTCCTACTCCTACTCCTACTGCTATTCTTACTCCTATTGCTATTCCTACTCCTACTCCTACTGCTAGTCCTACTCCTCTTCCTACTCCTACTTCTACTCCTACTGCTATTCCTACTACTACTCCTACTCCTATTCCTACTCCTACTCCTACTGCTAGTCCTACTCCTACTCCTACTGCTATTCCTACACCTACTCCTACTGCTATTCCTACTCCTACTCCTACTGCTATTCCTACTCCTACTCCTATGGCTAGTCCTACTCATACTGCTATTCCTACTCCTACTCCTACTGCTATTCTTACTCCTACTCCTACTGCTAGTCCTACTCCTACTGATATTCCTACTCCTACTCCTACTGTTATTCCTACTCCTACTCCTACTCCTACTCCTCCTACTGCTGCTTCTAGTCCTAAAGTGACTAATACTCCTACTCGTACTGCTACGACTATATCCTGAGTAAACAAAACCACACTTTATAGGTTCATAGGTTCATAGGTAGATACTAGGCTATCTGCCCTAGGGCATTTATAAGCCTAGCCAGAGTGTATTTGGCTTCTGCCTCCCTATTAGATTAGCCTACTGTGCCTCTGTAAAATAGGTCACAGAAGGTATCCTTTTAGGGACATAGAAGAGATTCCAGGGGTGAATTTGCAATTTCCCATCCACGCATCCAGATTTCACTTGAAGAGGGTCAGCGAGGGGCTATATCTAACATGAATTGGGATTTTATTGCAGAGTGAGGGGAGCCTCTGGGAAATGAATCTGTTCCTCCAGCATGTCCTATTTATTTTTGTGCTGAGGTTTAGGTCCCTGGAGCATATAGCTCTAAGGGACTTGGATTTTTTTGAGGTGGAGCATGTCCATTAATTCTGGGTTTGACATGGCTTTGTACATCAGGCATAGATCGCCTCTGAGTAGGCGGTAAGCAACTGAGTAGAGCTGGTGTTTCTTTAGTCGAGCTGCATAGGACATCTGTTTGTAGCCCAAGATCCTCTTGGTGAGGTACTTTTGGGGTCTCTCCAGTTGCTGCAGGTGTCGGGTAAGGTACATTCCAAAAGGGGCATTGTATTCAATTATGGGCCTGATGAGTGATGAGTAGAGGGGCACAATGACCTCTTTTGATCTAGATGCAAACCCTTTTGTGATAAGTTGGGCTATATAGAAGGTCTTTTTAACCACTTTGGCAACGTGATTATCAAAGGAGAGATTACTATCTACGTTGGTCCCCAAATTTCTAATTACTTCTTCCATACTTAATGGATTACCACCTATGTGGTAATTTGTAGGCACCTTGTTTTTCCCAAAGGGGATGACTATGCACTTTTTAGCATTTAGCTTGAGGCCGTGGCTCTGGCACCAAGCATCCATCTCTGTGAGACCCATTTGGAGGATGCTTGTGTCACCTGGAGATTCGATTATGGCCCCCAGTTTGCAGTCATCTGCAAACTTTGTCAGCCATAATCCCCCCATATTAGCCTGAACCTCAGAGAAGTATATACTGAACAAGAGAGGTCCCAAGAACTGAGCCCTGTGGGATGCCACTTGTAACTGGTTTGGATTCGGACATGGCACCTGCAATTCTGACCATGTGGGTTCTATCTCTGAGCCAGTTTGCAACCCATCTTGTGATATAGGGGTTGATATTTAAGCTGGTAAGCTTATTTATGATGCCTGAGTGGGGTATTGTGTCAAAGGCTTTTGCGAGGTCCAGGTAGGCTGTGTGGACTACCTTGCCCTCATCTATGGCTTTGGTAACTGTTTCAAAGAAATCAACTAGGTTTAAGAGGCAAGATCTGCCCTTAACAAAGCCGAATTGGGTAGGGTCCAGTGTCTGGAGGCTTCCAAAGTCTTTGTTTATGAGTTCCATGATAATACGCTCCATAGCTTTACAGACCAGACTAGTCAGGCTTATGGGACGATAGTTCCAGGGGTCTGTTGTGGCACCACCTTTGTGGAGTGGGACCACTATAGCTGTATGCCATTCTTTGGGTACATATCCTGTAGTAAGGCTAAGTTTAAACAGTGACTTAATGTGAGGGTTCAGTTCTTCTTGGAGCTCGTGTAAGACACAGCCTGGGACACCGTCCGGTCCCATAGATGCTGTGTTTTTTGCTTTGGAGAGGGCAGCTTTCACCTGTGCATTTGTGATGTCAGGGAGGTTACATTCAGTTGGGATAAGCATTTGCTCCTTTGGGGGGGGGGGGAGTTTGCCCTGAATCTGTCTGCCAGGATGTTGGCTATGTCTGTAGGTTCGGTATATTTTGTATCGTTATACAACAATTCAGGGCATATCTGGGAGTTTCCACCCATGTTCCTGACATAACTAAAGAAGGCCTTGTGATAATCTTTAGTGTCTAGGGCAATTTTTCTTTCAAAACTGGCCTTTGATGATTTTATGAGGGATCGAAGTTTCTTGCTAATACTGATCAGAGATGCCTTCCCTTTTTGAGATTTTGCTCTGTCATGTAGTAGCTTCCTCCTTCTGTTGTATAGCTTATTTATGGCCGGGGTCCACCAGACCAGTCTCCTGTTTTTGGAGGAGTGAGTCTTGGTTTTATTTGGGATAGCATGATCCATGCATTCCTGCAGGTGCTTATAGAATGCATTTGTAAAGGATTCTGCGGATTGGGCTGTATTACCCTCTGGCCCGGGAGCTTTGAAGGATTCCACCTCAGTCTTGAGAAGTGCAAAGTTGGCTTTTGATAAATTCTTTACAGTGATTTCCTTGGCTGGGGATGGGGATGGGATATGGATGTCCAGGGAAATTTGTTTATGTTCTGATCTTACCAATTAAGGGTTTACCTCTGATGTGGAACATAGAGTCCCCATGTTGGTGATGACCTGGTCCAATATGTTGTTCCCTCTTGTGGGAGTGGTGACCAGTTGTTCCATCACGTTAGAGTTTATAAATTCTAGGAACCATTGGCGAGAGTGTTTGGGCTAGAGTAGTTTTCCCAGTCAATGTTTGGGTAGTTGAAGTCACCCAATATCATAGTGTTTGGAGAGACCTTCATATTCTCCAGTGTTCTCAGGAATGCCAGGTGGGGTCCTGTAATAGGGAGGGTGTTCTGTAGCAGGCTACAAACTGAAAGGCAGTTTTGCCCGCTGTTAGTTGCACATGGATGGTTTCCGATGCTTCGTGCAGTGCTACTAACCTGGAGGTGTATGTATCTTTGATGAATATAGATACTCCCACTCCTTCTGTGCTTCGGTCCGAGTTTTGGGTCGGAAACGCATGGTATGAATTATAACCTGGTAGTGCTGGGGTGCTCTCAGGAGCCTTGAACCAGGTTTCTGTTACTGCACAGACATCGATTTTCTCTATACTGAGGAGAGCCTAGAGTGCGTGCATCTTTAGGTTTAGACTTCTGGCATTGAGTAGCATTACCTTTAGTTTTTTTATCCTTGGGTTGTCTATGGAGGTGGGTTTGTCCTTTGAGCTTCTCCTAAAAAAGGCACTATGGTGGTGGCAAGAGCCTTGGCCATTATATGAAAGCCTAAGGGTGACAGGTGCAAGCCATCCCTAGCGAAGCAACGTGGCTTGTTGAGCATGTCATCCCTGGCTGACAGACACTGGATCCCCTTTGAATGACACCAATACTTTAGCCAATTGTTAAAACTGATCATTTTGTCTTTATACTGTGGCATCATTCTTGGTGAGGGCAAGATGCTACTCAAGGTCAGGGTCATACCAGCCTGGGCTACATGGTCAGAGAGCTCCTCTATGTCTCTTTTCATGTAGTCCAGGGAGGTACGTCTCAGGTCATTCACACCAGCATGGACACTGACGGAGTCATACTTGTACTTGCTTTGGAGTGACCTGAGTGCTTGCATTATGTGGCAGATCCTGGCACCCGACAGGCAGCTTACAGTGACCTTCTCCTTGTTCAGACTGGTGAGTGGGACGTCAGTGTGCCAGACAATAGAGTCCCCTATAACAAGTGTATTTGGTGTGTTGTTTGGCCTTAAGGGCTGTGACTGTGAGGCACACTGATTTTGTGAGATATGTGATTCGTGGGTATTGTTGAGGGGTGGCTGTTGCTTGGATATCTGCTTAGGTCTTTGCTGTTTAGGAAGATTTTTATTTAGAGCCTCCAAGTGTGTTTTTGTGTGTTTATGTGTTGGGTGTGCAGATGCAATAGGTCTGTGTGAGACTGGATTTGTGGTGTGGGTGGTTACCTTTTCCTCCTGACTGACTGTGCCAGTCTTGGGTTGAGAGAGCTCTGCCTCCAGTTTGGCTGTGTAACTGCATCTTTCACATGTATTAGAGTTTGTTGGAAGGAGGAGAGGGTTGTCTGTGTACATAAGGCAATTGTAACATTGCCTCATAATTCCCAGAATCACCAGCTGGACTGGAGAGTAACCTTGAAACTGACCCATGGACATACCAGATTAGTATAAGGAACTGTTTTTTTCTGATCAGCTTAGGGAAGGGAATTGATTTTTCATTTGATCAGGAAGGACCAATTGGGAGCCTAATACTTATCAGAAGTCAAGGACAGTGCAGTGCTTTAGTTAGTTAATGTTTCCTTATAAGAGCTGAGCAAGTGCAGGGCTTTAGAAAGAGAATAGAGTGATTACTTTGAGAGGTTGAACAGTTCTAAGGGAAAAAGTGAAGAGCAGACTTTGTGGAGCCTGGAATAGTTTAAACCTGTTTAGGCGGCGCTACCCAATGCTGCTCAGTGTGCAAAACCGCGCAAAAAGAGAGCTGTAGGGTTTTAAGAGAGAGAGAGAGAGATCAAGGAGTTTAGAATTGACCGAAAATGGCCAATAAAACTACAGCTTCTAGGTAGTAACCACTCCTCCAGGGACAGGCAGGCTGTTCAGTGTTAACCACTCCCACTGGTGAAGACAGAGACTTCCCTTTAGCCCAAGCAAGCACTGGCCTTCTAGAAACTTCCAAACAGTTCAGAACAGCAAATCTGTAACTGAACTTTCTTAACTTTCAGAAAGTGGGAAAAAAGCAAGATTGTTTTTTTCTTTCTGTTGTAGTTTAAAGGTAGCAGAGATACACAAGCAGCAAAATAATCACAACAGTGCAATAAATGACCCCACACTTGAGTGCTATGCCAAAATCAGGTAAAATACAGTTTTTAGAGAAAAAAACGATTTTAAATTAAGTGCAGCACAGGAAATGCAGTAAACAGGCTCTAGATGTGTTCCAAGTTCTGTTACTGTTACAGATATAAACTTTAGCAAGCCGGAAAATGCCAAAAAGTAGGCGGCAAAGCAGTAAAACTTAACAAAAAATCAGAAGAAAATACTTAAAATCACAAAAGTTGCTCCTTTTCTTCTCTCAGCATTTTCTCCCCTTGGTAGGTGCTTCAGCAACAACTAGCAAGCCTGAAAAGATGCCAAAACCATGAGGCAGCCGGGTTTTAAGAGAGACAGATCAAGGAGTTTAGAATTGACCCAAAATGGCCAATAAAACTACAGCTTCTAGGTAGTAACCACTCCTCCAGGGACAGACAGGCTGTTCAGTGTTAACCACTTCCACCGGTGAACACAGAGACTTCCCTTTAGCCCAAGCAAGCACTGGCCTTCTAGAAACTTCCAAACAGTTCAGAACAGCAAATCTGTAACTGAACTTTCTTAACTTTCAGAAAGTGGGAAAAAAGCAAGTTTTTTTTTTTTGTTTTTTTTTTTTATTTTTGTTGTAGTTTAAAGGTAGCAGAGATACACAAGCAGCAAAATAATCACAACAGTGCAATAAATGACCCCACACTTGAGTGCTAGACCAAAATCAGGTAAAATGCAGTTTTTAGAGAAAAAAACAATTTTAAATTAAGTGCAGCACAGGAAATGCAGTAAACAGGCTCTAGATGTGTTCCAAGTACTGCTACTGTTACAGATATAAACTTTAGCAAGCCGGAAAATGCCAAAAAGTAGATGGCAAAGCAGTAAAACTTAACAAAAAATCAGAAGAAAATACTTAAAATCACAAAAGTGGCTCCTTTTCTTCTCTCAGCATTTTTTCCCCTTGGTAGGTGCTTCAGCAACAACTAGCAAGCCTGAAAAGATGCCAAAACCATGAGGCAGCCGGGTTTTAAGAGAGACAGATCAAGGAGTTTAGAATTGACCCAAAATGGCCAATAAAACTACAGCTTCTAGGTAGTAACCACTCCTCCAGGGACAGGCAGGCTGTTCAGTGTTAACCACTCCCACTGGTGAACACAGAGACTTCTATATTTTTCTATATTTATATTGTCTATATTTTTATATGATTTCTCCCATAATCTTCTTGCCCGGTTCCACATCTGTCCTACAAGTAGATATACCAGCACATATGAGGGATATCTGCTCCCTTTCCCCACATTTTCAACAATGCTTTTATGGAGCATTATTCCACCTATCTACTATGTACTGTGAATATTGTAAAATGTTCACACCTTTGTAAGTCTTCAGTTGTCTCTGGGTACTATTGGAACCCCCCCCCACCCATATATAATTTTGTTTCTCCCATTTGTCCCTACATCCACCCCTTCCCTCTTCAGCTTCCCCATCCCTCACATCTATATGCATTAGTTCTGATCTCCTATTGAGGACTCATACCAAATCATCATTCTCAGTCTGGTTACTCCTTGCATATCCTAATTTCTTCATGTTATTCTGTAGAACAGTCAGTTTTTTATGTTTAACAACTTAGTCATCCCTCCAAGTTCATGAAAATTTCTGAAGTCATTCCCTGACCTTAGTCATGACATTTCTTCTGCTGTTCTTATCATGTTTCCACTCTCTAATTTTCATTCATACACAAGTATAATTCTTGCACCCACTCTTAAATCAAACTGTATTTACTGACTGATGACCCAACAGAAACTTTCTTCCTAGGTGCTTTATTACATATTTACCATTAGATTTGTACATTTTCTGGGCTCCTCCCCTTCCTCTTGTCTTCTGAATTTCTTTCCATCAGGTATTCTAAAATGCTTCTCATCATATGTGCCATATTAACTGCATCTGCATATTTTCTACAGGTGGGCCAACTCCAGACATCTAAGCTTTTCCCTCACTCTGATCCTCCTGACTCCTGTTAATCCTCTCTTTCCCTTTTAAACCCATTACAACATTTCTAAATGGCTGAGCATTCTTAAAATGAAGGCTAGCACTAATATATCTACGCAGCTACACTAATTACACTACATGTCCCCAGTAACCACTTCATTGGGTTGTTACTTCCCAAACACAGGTGGTTACATTTGACTTTATTTATTTATTTTATTTATTTTATTTTGCATTTGTTAACCGGGTAGAGTCCGGCTGGGCAAGTAGCCCATTTTCAGCAGAGACCCAGGAGATAAGCTCCTTAAGAATAGTAAAAAAAAGATTACAAACATTTTTAAAAGATTTACAAACAATATACAAAAAAGTTTGACAGTTGCAAACAGTCACAATTTAAAAAAAGGTGAATGTAAATCAGAAAACATTGCATTTCTTAAACCTTATTACAGACAGTAATATGAAACTCATTAGATATATAACTAAAAAACATTATGACATTTCCATTTGGTAGAAGTAAGACAAGAAGATAGCAGAATACAAAACATTTTATCAAAGGCATGAGAAACTAGCCAGGAATATTACAGGAGCATAGCCATTGTTGAGTAAAGTATTCCTTTAGGAGTTTTTTGAAGCTATGACAATTTTTTAAAGATATTCTGGGGTAATAGGTTACACTGTTTGGCTACTTTGAAGGAGAAGAGAGAGTCACTGAAGTAATTATGGGACTTTGTAACCTTGAGTATAAGTTTACAGGATGATCTAAGGGTTCTGGAGTTGGTATTTAGTTGCACTAGGTCTCCTCACTTACATGTAGGCACAACATAATTACTGTTAAAGCGTGATTACTGTGCTTTGTTATGGAGAGTTTCCTCATTCATCCTGTTGAGTGGTACAAAAAAAGTAATGGGTGAGGACTATGTATATTGGGCGTTACACTCCTTCAAAACTGTGAATTTTATTCTGCAGATAGCTGCTATGTCTACTGTGTGATCAAAGGTTTTTTTTTTCTGTAATTCTATCACAGACATTTCATAAGGGAATATGCAGCACTAGCAGGGACAGTAACACCTTAACTACATCTGTCCGTCCTACTAGATGTGTGGCTCTTTTAGAGTAGCTATATATTTTCTTTACACATTACTTTAATTCAACCCACTTTGGTTGTCTAGGCTCCAAGTCTACTTGGCTCTCCAAATACTTTTCTATTCTTTCAAGGATAGGTCTAACTCATCTCCCTTTCTCTTGCCTGCCACAATGAACAGTGAGTTCTTAACATGACATACAAGCCTAGGTTACTAGCCGAAACGCTTTAAATTTCCATCACACTGGATAATATTTATTCAACACCACACAAAAAAGACCAAACAGTCATCTATAGTCAAATTTAAACTGCTTGATTCCTATCTCTCCATACTTTGTTACATGTTTTGCATGAAAACTAAAAGTAGATGTAAGAATATGATGTATCCTTTCTGAGTTCCCCTGACATGTTTCACAAGATCCAAAACTCCTGAATTCAGCATAATCCCTACTTATGGATTTTTATAAAGAACTCTCACCTGCTCCCATAATGTGTCCTTTAACAGTTAACTGTCTTAAATTATCAAATATAAATTTGCAACTAATTTAATGCTTATTTATTAACAGGGTGAATTAATAACCATGGAGCACATTCAATATGCATACATAGACAAATGAGCTATGAGGCAGAGATTTTAAAAATTCAACCAGCATGCTGACTGTGGTTGAATGTTATGTAACAGTCGGGAGGTTGGCATAGTGATTAAGGTATTTACCTTACAAATTCAAGGTGCAGGGTTGGATTCTCACATTGGATAACTGGCTAGGCTTAAAATGACCCACAAGGGCAGTTAGCCCAGTACTAATCTATGAACCTATGAACCTATCTATAATACCTGCTTGCCATACTCCATTTCTCCCAGTTCTTAGATTGGTTTTGCCCAGGATCCACATAGATGTGAAACATATGCCCTTTAAGCCTGTAATAATTGCAAAACAAAGTAAAATGTTATGTTTTTCCATGTACAGTGATTAATATTTTAAACCTAGTAAAACATCCAAGTTGTATTTGAGGGACCTTGTGTCTCATTTTTGATGAATTGCATAAGTATATTTTTTGAGGAACTGAAAAATTTCTAGTTGACACTGATGTTGCATCTTTCTATAATATAAAGCCTCAGGAAATGGGAATATATTTTGTTAGACATTATTTGCATAAGTATACCAATTTCAATAATAGAGAGATGAATAACATTTGTATAGTTTTAGATATTATTTTAAATAACTGTAGTTTGTGCACAGACTAATTTGTCCAGAGATACCACAGTAGAGGGTGGGGAGATGGCTATTACGTGGGAATTAGGTAATGGAAAAGATGGTTAGGTGTGAGTAATGGAAATGTAAGAGGTAATTTGGAAAGGACTAGTTCTGCCAGTTCATTTTTTAAAGTTCATTATTAGTGACTTGAGAGCCTGTGTTCATTTTTTGAAATCCAAATTAGGATGGATTTAGAAGTTAAACTTTTTTATTAATATTTACAGTAAGGAAACATTTGTTAATAACTATGATGGCTTTTCAAATCAGAATAGTGCCCACATGATATGGAACACAGTGACAAGACAATTTATTAGATTAAGTACAATTATTAGCTAAGATGAAACTTTTGTTAAAGAGATTCATTTCTTAGCAGATCTATTTTGGAGAGAGGCTGTCCATCAAGTAAGTTAAAAGCTTTACTAGAAGAGATTTTTAGAGCTGGGTTAAATTTATCACATTATTAAAATGGTTTTGCTATTAGTAAAAACATTAAAAACAAATTAATTACAATTGATCTTTTCCTGTTCCTACATTCAAAGAAATATTTTCTTTGAAAATTGAAAAAGTAATACAGAATAATCAGTACCTGACTCATGCAACTGCTACAGGTCCTATGTTTGTTGTTAAGTGAGGAAGAAATTTGAAATAGTTACTAGAAAATCCTTTGGGTAGTAATTCTAGGAAAACTGGCACCTTTCCTTGCAATGGATGCAAGAATTGTAGATTTAAAGACATGGGTAAACTGACACATTTAAAAACAGCATTTGTTAGTAAATTATTTTACACATGTGAGATATCAGTGGTGGGTTATATCGCTAGATGTTGCAACTGTGAGCGTCTCTATATTGGCTTATGAACACAGACTACCAATAAGGTGCAAGGATTAGAACAATGCAGTAGTAAAACATGACTTCAACTGCATGGATTTTAGCAAGACTGTATTTTTTGTGGTGGATCATGTGACCAGTGATATAAGCTAACATGGCCAACCATGCTTAATACAGATAAAAGACTAGGATTTATCAACACATTAAATATAAAATGTGTTTTAAAAGAACAACAGTTTAATGTATAACATTTTAAATGTGTGTTTTCAAATGTGTATTTATGCTAATTTTTATGGTTTTATGATGATATTCATGCCCTGGGATTCATTAAACCCTACACGGAGTGTAGGAATAGTGCAGCAGCTGCTGCATGGAATATGACCGCTGAGCGATTCATTAAAGGGCTCCCAGGATGTACATGACCGCTCCTACACTATTCCTGCATGGACACCACTGCCTAATGCTAATTACCTCATTTGCTGGTGAAAACCATGCAAATGAGGTGAATTAGCGATTCAGCAACTAGGCAGGCATCCGTACAGGAAAAGTGTAAAAAGCAGAAATGTGTTCAGTTACTAGCTAAACACATTTCTGCCAATTAGAAAATGGAGGCATGACAGCTCAAAATAAAGCATCTAATATGTTTATTAAGCATGCCAATGGCCAAATATATGGCCATTGACATGATAAATAGTTTTAATTTTTTTAAAATAAAACTTTTTTTTTTGCCGATCTCAGCCATTTAATCATAGGGCAGTGGCACACAAATGGGATCGTGATGAAAATAAAAAAAAAACGGGGGATCAATTTTTACAGAAATCTGCATTTTGCCATTACAGTCAATGGCATGCAGAATGAAAACAATACCAGGGAATAGTGATTGCTAAGGGGAAAGGCCCAGTATAAGTGTGGTAACTATGGAGTAAGGCAGTGGTGTATGCAAATGAGGGGATTTATACTGAATCTCAAATTTCTTCTAAGTGTCAGACTGCACCTAATCGTGTAGGTGCTCTAACACCATTGTATAGACAGAAAGATCTGCTAACATGAAAAGGGGGTGGCTCATGCTTGCTGTAAGCACATTGGAGCTCAGTGGCCCATGTTTGCCCTTAGCTAAGCACAGCTAAGGAAGGATGTGTGTCTGAGGCTAATTTGTCTTATTCCATGAAATGCAGAGGATGTTCGTGTCCAGGGGAGGGCTAGTTCTGCTTAAAAATGTTTACTTTATCTAAATGGGTGTGCACAGCATGCACCAGGCCTAAAACAAAAACAAACAAAAAAAAAACAGGAATAGCAGAACTGTTTACATTTGAGCACTGGGAATGCATGGGGCACATTGGGGCTTAAACAGGTAGGAAATGAGAAGGGGAAACAGCAGAAGGAAGACAATCAAGAAGAACTACCCTAGCTGGCAGGTGGAATGTATGCCCAGCACACTACTATAAACTATGCAAACACCTTTCAGTCTGTTTTTTCCCACAAACTCTACACCACTGGTGTACACATTCGGGGGAATTTTAAACTGACAAAACTAACAAAACGTGTTAGAGGCTGCTCTTGCTTTTATCTATCAGTATGTGCTAGAGACTGAGGGTTGTGAGGAGGATAATGCTGACAACCAACTCAGACAGAGGAGGAGGAGAAGAGTGTTCAGACCAAGGGTACATGATCTGGAGATAGTAGAGTGCTACAGGGTGGACAGGGACATACATCAGCAACTTGTTGAGCTGTGTCAGCCTCGCCTCAGACCAAGAACCAACAGAGTGGAACCCATCCCAGTGGATACCAAGGTATGTGTAGCCTTAAGAATACTAGCTACAGGTACTTTCCAAAGACCTACTGAGGATATCATGGGGGTCTCACAGGCATCTGTATCCAGGATACTTCACCAGTTCCTGGATGCCGTGTGAACACATGCCACTGAACACATTTACTTCCCCAGCACCCATGAGGAGACGACCAGCAATATGCGTTTCTTCCACCATGTAGCAGAATATCCAGAGGTACTAGGTGAAATAGTCTGCATGCACATCCACATCAAAGCACCACCCAGTGACCAGGATAGGGTCTACATAAACTGAAAGGGGTTTCACTCCATCAACTACCAGGTCATATACGATGTCCAGGGCATTATCATGAAAGTGTGAGCTGGCAGCCCTGGAAGCTATCACAACTCCCACATCTGGCATTCGTCACAGCTCTACCAGACATTTGCCAGTGGGGACATCCCATATGGCCATCTGTTGGGGGATGCTGGCTATGCACTGGAGCCGTGGCTGATGACACCCATCAGAAATGCACACACACCCACACAAGAATGCCATAATGAGGCGCACCCACAAACCAGGATCATTATAGAGCATGTGTTTGGGATGCTCACGTCATGGTTCTGCTGCCTTGACATATCTGGTGGAGCCTTGCAGTACTCCCTGACCACATGTCCACACATGTTCATAGTATGTGCCATGCTACACAACATGATCCTGCAGAAACAGCCACAGCAGGAACAAAACAGGGAAGGGCCACACAGCCCCCCACCATTGTCAAGGTCTCCATATGAACAAATAACCGGCACAGAGAAAAACAAACTGGAACTAAGAACACTCTCTGTATGCTGGAAAAACAAGGAAGTCACTCAAGTAATGAACCACAATTTATTCCACGATATGATGAAAATGATGACTAGTTTTGAAATTAAGTTGGTAAAGGGTACCTGTAATACAAATGGGTTGATGTATATTGCTATTTGCCAGACTTGTTTCATTTTTACATAGGTAAAACTGAGAGGATGCTGAAAAAGAGGATATACGAGCACCTCTATGATATTAGAAAACAGGATGACAATAATGGGTTATATAGGCATATTAAAACCAACCCCAATCATACATTTCTTTTTGGGATTCTGGAAGTTGTGACAAAGGATATAAGGGGAGGAGACTGGAAGAATGAATTAGAAAGAACTGAAATGAAATGGCAGCTACGTTACATTTCAAATGTTACACCAGGATTAAATTACTTTATTTCTCTCAAGCCCGATTTAAAACATAGAGCACAAAAACTCTGATTTCAGGGTATATTCATTTCAACACTAATGTGTACATATAATAAAATTAGGGTGTTTTAAAATATGTTATTTTTAAAAAGATGTTCCCCCGGATTCATGAAGCTCGGTGCAAGGCCGGCGTAAGGCTTGCGCCAGCCGTGCAGCGTATAACTGGCATAGCAGCGCCACATGCATAGTAATGAGTGTGTGCCGCAACCACAACCACGTGCATAGGGCACGTGCGCGAGTCCAGGGAGCCCAAGTAGGATGCGCCCGTAGGCATGGCCAAGCCGGCAGGCGATGAGCAACCTAAAGTGCTGACTGTCACAGGCCACCTGCAATAGTAACCGCACCAACCAGTGTCCGTGGATAATGAAACGTATGCAGAGTATGCAACATAGTACCCATCCACACAAAATGGAGAACCAAACATAAATCCACGAAGTACAAAATGTTCCCGTCCATGGAACAAAGGATACTCGGAATACCGTGTCCATCACGCAATGCACTGTCAGCAGGCATACCCAGTGGAGGTGTACTGCATCATGGCAGCGCGCCGCAACTACACACGACTAGCCCCATGGGCATGGTCACCAGCAATCCCACAGTGGTAGTGAGAGTACACAGCTGGGCAGTTGTGGCCATATAACAACCAGAAAGAAACCAGATATCCCAAACACAGACAAACATGTGTATAGTAAAATGTGCTAGACACAGCAACGTAACCGTCACATACATATAGGATGGCGTATACCGAATCAGAATATCCAGAAGCAGAACCCACGCATGCAAATGTAATACACAACAACCCCGTCATAGCACGTAACCCGCACCCATGTCCGACCGTCCACCCAATCCAGCTAGCAGCCTTGCGCAGCTGCACACCTACACACAGTGGGTACACCCCAGATGTAGTAGGAAGTATTGTCCTAGGCAGTGATATGCGTGCAAATATGTACCCCACATGTCAACATCCCATCCCAGGTACTGATATCCAAATGGCTGCATGTGAATGTGTCGGCAGAATGTGTACATCCAGCATGTGGTTACGGACCTGTCGAAACCCCATAGGTGTTCACATGCCACGGTGTCCATAACTGGACACATCTGGACAAAGCAGTATGTGCAGCCTCTGTACCGATGATTAGCTATGCAGACATGTCAAACACAATACACAGGGCGGAACAGCCGTCCACCAAGCAGGTCACCCCAGCAGGGTTGCCACATGCACAGAATGTCAAGGTGGGACATCACTCGTAGATATGTGTTGTTCCGTATGGCAAAACACCCACGGCCAATGCAAAGGATAGAATAACACGTATATGCCCGGATAAATGGTTATGTCATAGCAGGGGAATAGCCTAAGCTATCCAACATAATAGTCATGCGTACCAGATACAAAATGCCTGTAACACACAAGTAGTAATGCAGGAAGACATACACGACTGTGTCAATATCACAGAACATATGGCACGTGTCAAGTGTCGACGCAGGACACATATGTCCATAATGGGGCCCCCTGCAAAGAGGAACACATGCCAACCCCACCCCCCACTGATGTATCGGCAGTATAAATACAACCCAAACACACACCAGCACCACCATCCAACCCATGATAGCAATGAAGGCCGGACAAAGACCAACACGATGCGTGCACACATAGGGACACATGTGACCGGTGCTCCGACAACCTTCCACAGGCCACCGAATAATAGTATGTACATACGCATGTAATGCTGCGAAGGATGTGTGGCAGTCCCCAGTATCACAGAGGTAGGTACACAGATACACTGTAACCAACCATCACATATGTGCACTGTACACAGCATACCTGCAGGTAATACATAGTTCAGTCATGTGCCATATAAATATCCACATATGAATGAGGACAGGGGATAGACAAGTGTGAATGGGAAAAACGCAGAACATGGCATATGTATGATAACCGGCACGACCCACAGCATTGTATGCCAATAGCAGAAGCTATTGTTGGTTGTCCAAACACACGTGTCTGTACATACGGACTGAATATCATAGCAATAACCCACGCCTGGGTGTGGGTAATGCTGGATATACCCACGGTAGACGTGGTGCGGTCCCAAGGGCGATGCCCAAGGGACCAAACAAAGGCAACTGTGGGTAAATACAGCAGTACCCACACCCAGACGTGGGTTATTGCTATTATGCCATATCATCTAGGAAAATAAACTATTAATCCCCAGACATAATGGCACAGCATAATGCCTGTCTGCTGCCCGTCCGCAGATGTCTGGCATCTGCGGCGGTGCTGACGTACTGCGCGAGATGTCTGTTGCTAATGTCGAAACTGTCTCGCTACGTAAAACACAGTCAACATAGCAAATCAATACAAAACAGCAATGGAGAGCTCGGTGTCCCCGTTGCTGTATTGTACAACCTGTCCCGCTATGTTAAATGTGTGTAGCAGAGCGAGACTGCCCCAAAGTAAGCAACGGACATCACCGTGGCTCAGTTAAAGCTGTCACGCTATGTTAAACCCATGTAACATAGTGAGACAGGTTATAAATACCGAGGTATACTAATGGAAATAGGTCCGTGCGACCGGACCGTGTGCCATTACTATAACCCGATCTACAACGGGCACGCTGGCCAATCAGCGTGCACGGTTAGGAATAATGGGGGTGGTTATGGTATAATAGACATGGACAAACCATGCCCATGTGCCTCGTCTGACATTCGTACACGGTCAGGGCAGTTCCGTACACTAGGCGGACAAGACCAAACCCAGAGCACCACAGGAACACCCTGACAATCAAAGACCTGTATGCATTGGGGCTATAAGCCCCTGGGATCTGAATATCCCTGCGGTCACGCCATATGCATCTTGGGTCAAGAGCAGTAGGGAATAGGGAATGTGTAACATGTAGTACCACACTTTTCCCAGCAGGAGAATGGATGCCTGTGACGTAAGTGAGTGCGGGGGGGGGGGATATGTTAATGTAGCTATGTACCATGGGTATGCATATAAATGAGACAGAACAGCAAACGTGTAGTGGTCACAGCAACTGGCCAACATGAATGCAGTCCCGTTTGAATTACGACTATAGAACATATAAATGTGAACATGTACGTAATGCGTCTGTGCCGCAAAGACAGTTACATGTGTAAAGGTGAAAGTGTGTTCCACACACGTCCGTTAACCGGATCAAAGATATGTTACTGGAACAGTCACAACTAATACAGGCCACGTAATCATGCAGACTCAGTAAACATATGTAACCCAGAATACGGATATGCATGTGCGCCTGCATGTAACCCACAATTAGGAAATGCAAGTGTGCCTGTGCGTGTGTGATCCGCTCACAGCAGGGTAAGTTAATGCTGTGTCCTCCACGTTAGTTATACATGTCTCAAAACTGTCAGCCTCTGAAAGTATGGAACTGGACAATGCCATGCAAAGTACTGGTACAAATAGTGAGAAACACATGATATGCGATAAGACAAACATAGAATGTGGATAGAATAACGGGTGTGTTAGTAGCAGGGATTGATGAAGGGTATGCATCTGTAACCCGACCTACTTGTCAGAAGGTGCCACCGTACGTTTATGTAAGTTTTATGTTGGTTTACATTTGTTGACCGGGCTAGGCTAGCTGGATATATGTCCAGTGTCAGTAGAGGCCCGAGAAGAAATGCTCCACACACATTAATAGCACAACATACCAAAGTAGTCATATATGTAAACAAAAACCAAAAATGAACAACAATAGAAAGTGTCCAAAAAGGACTGGTTACACAAAGATTCCAGAAGACAAAGAAAAATATAGTCAGTGGAAGCACGTCATAATTATAGAATCCAGTCTCTATAGAATCAAGTAAGTCTCACATGAAATGCCAGCAAATTGCCAGATAGACACAGGTCAATGTAACACACACCTAAGATAAAAGGCCAGCCATCCGTACACTCTGCCAGAACCTGTACAGTGGAAAGGTATGGTATGGTTATAGATGTGTGTACACAGGTAATCCACAGACAGTAACAAAGCAAGGTATGAAACGAGGGGTTCACATGTATATATGTACACACAACAGACCTACATCCCCTATATATGACACACGGATATAAATATGCCACGTAATAGATAATATGGGTAGTCAAACAGACATCCACGAACGGGGAACATACAGCAGCAGTCAAAACCACTGGCCAGAAGGTGACAGTCCAGCAAGTTCTACACTTTACACATGCACACTGGTGTCCATTGTAGGACTCCAAAAATTGCTCCATTCGCAACCCCTGCTGCGATTGACGCAAAAGAAGTGACAGCCGCAACCACGGAACAGCTATACATGCACTAAAAGCTTGTTTGAGGTTGATGACACATGTGTCCATGAAATGCAGGACATATGGACAGATATCCCCAGAGTGGCGAGTCCATAGAAGTGCGTCCACATCCCAGTACTGCACACATTAACCATGTGTAATGTGTACCGTCGAGGGTTGCAGGCATGGGAACCTGGGTATGCAGAATTGGGCCTAGGTGTTGTTTGGCAGAGAATCCGTAGGCCCACCCCGTGGGAGGGATGTGGGTATATAGCACATGCCTTAATCCCCACTAATGGTGCAAAGCATCCACCGGATAATGTGGAAAGCAGGTGTGAAATATGTACAGCCCTATATCAGTGTCCTGTAGGCGATTCCCATGGATGGACATGCGTACGACCAAGATGGCACCCATAACTGGAAATCTGTCGGAATAACACAGCTGCAGTAAGGCATAGCACAGGAAATACAGATAGGGACTACATTAGACATACCCCATACAAATACAAGAATAGACCACGGACTCCTTGTGCCAGCAAGCAACCACAAACGTTGTCTTAACGCAATTTTATTAGTTTACAAGCATTTTCGCCATACAACAATGTGGCTTCTTCAGAGAAAAAAAGTATTAACAGTATAAAATAGTGCACACCTCTTTTATATTACTGAGAAGGGAAATGACATCACAAGGGGTAAAAAAAGCTCAATAAGCTCATGAATTAATAATGCTTGTCTATACTGGTTATATATGAAAACAAAATTAATATAAAAAATATATATATATTTGAAAGGTAATCAACCTATTAATCAAACTCCAGCCTAAATAATTAAAAACTCTAAAGTAATAAAAATGAAACCAAAAAAACAGGAACCTGAAATAGTGTGTTGAAACAACTATTAAGCAAGTTGCTTAATAAGAAGTGTTTGTCCCTATTAAAAAAGCATTAAATAAATCAAATCACTGCAAAATGAATAAAATAGTTACAGTAATGTGTAATCAGAAATTAATAAATACACATTAAATTCAGAATAGAATAAAAATGAATAATAATTGTTTTACAATAAAACAATGCATAATAAATGCATAATAAATGCACAACAGTACACTACCGCAAATAGCTCCTCATTCTAAGTACTGCAGAAATGTTGCAGTTTTCATTTAAACCTGGATAGCAAAATGCGTCCATGCGCAATTGCCACTCTAGTTCCCTTAGTTCTAAGAGCAGTGATATAGGGCCCCCACGAATGTTACTGTTTACCTGGTCGATGGCCATAAATGAGAAAGAGTGCCCAGGGTGATTGTCTATATGTTTTGCTAGTGCATTGACGTCAGTATTCTTCTTAATAGCGTACATATGCTCATAGACCCGATCACGTAGTCTGCGGTCAGTCTTCCCTAAGTAGAAAGAGGGGCAACATTCACAAAAGGCCACATATACGACGGATCTACTCTCACAGTTAAGTGGAAATTGGATTGTGTACTTCTTGTCCCTTATTGTGTAAGTCTGACCAGCCCTCATTTTATGGCACCAATTACAGAACCCACATGGGTACATACCTGTTCGTCTATTGAAAATTTTTTTAGAAAAATCTCTTTGTAGGAGTTCTTTGAGATTATTATTCCTTTTGAAGACGAAATTGGGAAACAGTCCCAATTTCTCTGTAAGTTCTGGGCTTCCCAAAATGAATTGCCAGTTCTTCCTTATAAGTGAGGTAATAGTCCTAGAATTAAGACTATAGGTGTTAACATAGCTGGTTGAAAAATCACGTCCATTGCTATTCCTGATGGTATCACACTGTAGGGAGATGTTACCAGAGGGTGACTGGAAACCATCATTGGGACTAAGGTGAGATGAAAGTTGACCCTGAAGGATGGGTTTGTAAAACCCGTTCGTCCTTTTGACTGTGACCTCTGATGTAATTTCATCCACTAAGTGTCTAGGGTAGCCCCTGTTAAGGAACATATTACCCAACAGAACACATTCACTCTGAAAGGCAGCAAAATTACTGCACATTCTACCTGCCCTAACCATTTGCCCCTTCACAATAGATCTCTTTTGTTTGAAGGGGTGATGGCTTGAGAAGTGCAGGAAAGAGTTGCAGTATGTCGGCTTTCTGTAGACACTAGATGTATAAGTGTTAACATCTTTCCTTAATTTCACATCAAGGTAATCTATTTCACAAACCGAAAACTTCGATGTGAATTTCAGGAATTCTGTTGTACCGTTTAAGAATTGTACAAATTGGGTAGCTTCCGTATTACTACCACGAAAAAGGATGAAAATATCGTCAAGGTATCTCGTATAAAATTGTAGATACCGCATCTGGTCTACAGACGAAAAAAGGAAGTTCTTTTCCCAGTATCCCATGAAAAAGTTGGCCACAGAGGCTCCACAAGGGGAGCCCATCGCCACACCTTTTTTCTGTAAGAAGTATTTCTTGTCAAATAGAAAATAATTTGATGACAAGACCACATCCAAAATTTCTGTGACGAGGTCAACTTCCATTTTTGGCGCTCCAAAGTCTGTAAGTAGGAGGGCAATCCATTCCAAAGCTTCCTGGTGTGGAATAGAAGTGTATAAATCCACAACGTCGATGGTGAGAAAATTATTCTCATCATCAAACGGTATGTTGTTAAGATTACCCAGGAAGGTCCAGGAATCTTTGCATACTCCACAAAGGTTCTTCAGGTATTTGGACAAGATCTTATCCACTAGTTTAGCACTAGGATACGTCATGGATGATCTACCATCAACTAACGCCCGCATTGGCGGGTTGTTGACATCCTTATGAACCTTGGGTATGCCAAACATTACTGGAATTTTTGGCAACGTGATATCTATATAATTATAGGTATCAAGATCTATCTTACCTCCCAAAAACAAATCACGGAAGAGCCCTCTCATCATGTTATGGGTCCGGTGTATTTCGTTAAGTGAAGCTGGAGAGTAAGCTGGTGAACCCAGTATGTCAAGCATTTTCTCAGTATACCTAGAATTGTCCATGATCACTAGACCCCCTCCCTTGTCAGGTTTAACTAATCTGACTGGGTAATGACAAAGTTCCTCCAAAAGTGAAGCTTGCTCTTTAGTAATGTTGTATCTTAAGGATTCAGTGTTACTCAGACGGTCCTTAAATGAGTGTCTAATATCAGCCTCACAAACTCTCTCAAATAACTGTAGAGAGGGATGGATAGGGGGATTGAACACACTAGGCAATCTTAAAGTGTCATGAGGCGGGACAGAATCATTATTAAAGAGTAACTTGAAATTTAACTTTCGAACAAAGCATTTTAGCTCTATAATCTCCTTAGCAATATCACCCATTTTGCTAGGGACAAAAGTATAGCCAAGAGCGACTAGCTCAACAAGTTCTTCCCTTAATTGGAGTTCTGTAATGTTGTAAATAAGAATCATTTTAAACCAAAAAGGAGAGTCTGAGTAACACTGAATCCTTAAGATACAACATTACTAAAGAGCAAGCTTCACTTTGGGAGGAACTTTGTCATTACCCAGTCAGATTAGTTAAACCTGACAAGGGAGGGGGTCTAGTGATCATGGACAATTCTAGGTATACTGAGAAAATGCTTGACGTACTGGGTTCACCAGCTTACTCTCCAGCTTCACTTAACGAAATACACCGGACCCATAACATGATGAGAGGGCTCTTCCGTGATTTGTTTTTGGGAGGTAAGATAGACCTTGATACCTATAATTATATAGATATCACGTTGCCAAAAATTCCAGTAATGTTTGGCATACCCAAGGTTCATAAGGATGTCAACAACCCGCCAATGCGGGCGTTAGTTGACGGTAGATCATCCATGACGTATCCTAGTGCTAAACTAGTGGATAAGATCTTGTCCAAATACCTGAAGAACCTTTGTGGAGTATGCAAAGATTCCTGGACCTTCCTGGGTAATCTTAACAACATACCGTTTGATGATGAGAATAATTTTCTCACCATCGACGTTGTGGATTTATACACTTCTATTCCACACCAGGAAGCTTTGGAATGGATTGCCCTCCTACTTACAGACTTTGGAGCGCCAAAAATGGAAGTTGACCTCGTCACAGAAATTTTGGATGTGGTCTTGTCATCAAATTATTTTCTATTTGACAAGAAATACTTCTTACAGAAAAAAGGTGTGGCGATGGGCTCCCCTTGTGGAGCCTCTGTGGCCAACTTTTTCATGGGATACTGGGAAAAGAACTTCCTTTTTTCGTCTGTAGACCAGATGCGGTATCTACAATTTTATACGAGATACCTTGACGATATTTTCATCCTTTTTCGTGGTAGTAATACGGAAGCTACCCAATTTGTACAATTCTTAAACGGTACAACAGAATTCCTGAAATTCACATCGAAGTTTTCGGTTTGTGAAATAGATTACCTTGATGTGAAATTAAGGAAAGATGTTAACACTTATACATCTAGTGTCTACAGAAAGCCGACATACTGCAACTCTTTCCTGCACTTCTCAAGCCATCACCCCTTCAAACAAAAGAGATCTATTGTGAAGGGGCAAATGGTTAGGGCAGGTAGAATGTGCAGTAATTTTGCTGCCTTTCAGAGTGAATGTGTTCTGTTGGGTAATATGTTCCTTAACAGGGGCTACCCTAGACACTTAGTGGATGAAATTACGTCAGAGGTCACAGTCAAAAGGACGAACGGGTTTTACAAACCCATCCTTCAGGGTCAACTTTCATCTCACCTTAGTCCCAATGATGGTTTCCAGTCACCCTCTGGTAACATCTCCCTACAGTGTGATACCATCAGGAATAGCAATGGACGTGATTTTTCAACCAGCTATGTTAACACCTATAGTCTTAATTCTAGGACTATTACCTCACTTATAAGGAAGAACTGGCAATTCATTTTGGGAAGCCCAGAACTTACAGAGAAATTGGGACTGTTTCCCAATTTCGTCTTCAAAAGGAATAATAATCTCAAAGAACTCCTACAAAGAGATTTTTCTAAAAAAATTTTCAATAGACGAACAGGTATGTACCCATGTGGGTTCTGTAATTGGTGCCATAAAATGAGGGCTGGTCAGACTTACACAATAAGGGACAAGAAGTACACAATCCAATTTCCACTTAACTGTGAGAGTAGATCCGTCGTATATGTGGCCTTTTGTGAATGTTGCCCCTCTTTCTACTTAGGGAAGACTGACCGCAGACTACGTGATCGGGTCTATGAGCATATGTACGCTATTAAGAAGAATACTGACGTCAATGCACTAGCAAAACATATAGACAATCACCCTGGGCACTCTTTCTCATTTATGGCCATCGACCAGGTAAACAGTAACATTCGTGGGGGCCCTATATCACTGCTCTTAGAACTAAGGGAACTAGAGTGGCAATTGCGCATGGACGCATTTTGCTATCCAGGTTTAAACGAAAACTGCAACATTTCTGCAGTACTTAGAATGAGGAGCTATTTGCGGTAGTGTACTGTTGTGCATTTATTATGCATTTTTTATGCATTGTTTTATTGTAAAACAATTATTATTCATTTTTATTCTATTCTGAATTTAATGTGTATTTATTAATTTCTGATTACACATTACTGTAACTATTTTATTCATTTTGCAGTGATTTGATTTATTTAATGCTTTTTTAATAGGGACAAACACTTCTTATTAAGCAACTTGCTTAATAGTTGTTTCAACACACTATTTCAGGTTCCTGTTTTTTTGGTTTCATTTTTATTACTTTAGAGTTTTTAATTATTTAGGCTGGAGTTTGATTAATAGGTTGATTACCTTTCAAATATATATATATTTTTTATATTAATTTTGTTTTCATATATAACCAGTATAGACAAGCATTATTAATTCATGAGCTTATTGAGCTTTTTTTACCCCTTGTGATGTCATTTCCCTTCTCAGTAATATAAAAGAGGTGTGCACTATTTTATACTGTTAATACTTTTTTTCTCTGAAGAAGCCACATTGTTGTGTGGCGAAAACGCTTGTATACTAATAAAACTGCGTTAAGACAATGTTTGTGGTTGCTTGCTGGCACAAGGAGTCCGTGGTCTATTCTTGTATTTTCAACGGTTTGGCATTACTTGGTTTCTATACCCCATACAAAGTCAGACCGTTGTGCGAATACTGGCGTACATAGCTCTCAACCTTCCATCACCAAAATGAGGAACACTTGCCTCCATAATGTGGAACAAATGGGCAAAATGTGGAACACATACAAATGACTTACTAACAACTTCAACTAGGAAGGTCATAGGATGGTTAAAATACACTGTTTGCATGTATAATGAAGATCCTTTAATGAATTAATATGATTAATGTCAATTTACCATGGATGTCACCTAAAACATTCCTAACACTGAATGTGTAACAGACCCTTTCAATGTGGAACTTTGTGGAATTTCGAGGAGCATGACCCTTTTAAGACCCCAAATGAGGTATGTCCCCCATAACAAGGTACACTTGAGAGATATGCTGGCGTAGCCATGAATACGGATGTTATGAGTGTCACTAATCATGCAATGGAAATAGCACTCCCTATCACCCACCGCACAGTCCGGAATGCCTAGGCAGCAATCAGCTAGGAAGGCACAGCACTATGCGAAATGTAACAAGGGCAATGTCCGAACGTCAGGGCATGTACACATAATGACAACAGGTCAGGGTATGAAGGAGCTACCTGTCCAGAATACATGTACTGAACCGGTGATACTAGGCGGACAGGTGGGAAGAAAGACAGCAGGACAAATGTGCAAACATGTATATGTCCTACCCCGGTAATTGTGAATGGCAACGTATGCCCCGCGAAGGTCAATGTGGAAGGTAATCAAACACAAAGGTGAAGTGTCCCCCAGGGTGCCATGAAGTGTCAACATAACAATTACCAGGCCCCCATAGTCGTACGTGAGCCCCACCACTGACGGGAAGCGCAAATACGATGCACACATATGGTACAGGAAAGAACAAGTAGTGTGGATAAGCAGATGTAGACTTGTGTGAGGAATACATCTGTCTGCGTGGGTGTGCCGTGCAAATACAAAGTAATGTCATGTGGTCTGTTATGCCGCCACACGCTGTGTGTGTATTGTAGGCAGACAGTAGGTATGTTGTATTAGACACATACCCTGCAACTGCACAGATGTACGCAGACTGTGTAGAAGTCTGCCTCATATGTTCGCTGTGTTCCACGTAGCAGTAACAGTCTGGCGCCCTCATGATAACTGACGACAGGAAGCAACGACAAACATGCGAGGAAGACACCAAATCAGACAGACATGCCATACGCATGCATAACATATCACTGTGCCCACTATCAATGTTTCTAAGAGCAACATGACATGACTGGCCCCGAGTGTCCCACTATCACATAAGGCCGTGTCCAGATATACGCTCCCTGAGGTGGAGTGTTATGAACAGACACAGATACATGTGTGTGGAAACACTAGTATCCACTGCAAGACGATGGAATGTGCTGCTGTAGGAGGGGTAGCACTGTCCACAGGTATGTGCTGAAATGCACATGATCAAAACTGCAGCTGCCAACAATGTCAATGCGTAAAATACACGGACTCAGTTGAGTAAAAGACAATCAACCTTTATCAAAAACACAGAGCTTTCGGGCAAACACCCTTCATCAATGATTAACATAAGGTACATTTAAAATCAGTTTAAATACACCCACAGCACATCACATGACCTGCAGCCAAAGTCATGTGGCCATATACATCATCTTTTAAAATTAAGCTAAAACTCATTTGTTTAAACAAAACATTTCACATACATAAAATTACATACTTCTGTGCAAATATACAAACTATTATTTGACCATAATGTTATATACATTATTCAAGAAAATTAAAAAGATTTTCTAAAAAATTCCTAAAAAAGTCCCTTAAGGAAGTCCTATACCTCCTACAATGGTTATTTCAATTTATTATGTTGTATTCTAACTAATATCGGTTTTAGTGACACTGCTGCATTCAAACCTGGGGTAGTGTCTGCTGACAAACAAACTATCCATTCATACTCCCTAACTTCCAACAAGTTACATAAATCTCCACCCCTCAAGGATTTAGTTAACATATCTATCACTCTAAACTTAAATATATGCTCTTCCCCTTGTTCTTTTATATGTTTATATAGGGCGTTATTGTCACATTGTTTCCTGATGTTAGATTTATGCTCAATTGTACGATCCTTGAGCTTCCTTGTTATCATCCCAACGTAAAATGAAGGGCATGCAACACAAGTTGCTATATAGACAACAAAGGTAGACGTGCATGTAGCTATACCATGGAAATTATATGATTTATTAGTAACTGGATGCATGAAGGTACAGTTCGAATTCAGCCCTTCTCCAGAATTAGATACAATATCACCACAGCAGCTACAATTGTAACAGCATATCGTACCCTTACATCTACCTCCAGGTGAATTACTAACACTATTGACGAAATCCTTATAACACAGCAAATATTTTAGTGACTTCTTGTTCCTATAGGTAAAAGATGGTTTATTGCCTACCAATGCCTTAATATCATCCTGTGCTAAAAGGACTCTCCAATACTTATTAATCACATGCCTAACTATAGAAGTCTTACTATTATATGAAGTAATAAATCTTAATTTCACATCGTTAAACGTGCCATCTGAAGAGTCAACGTTAATCTGATTACTAGGAGAGAGTATAGGTCTATATAATATATGCCTATTATCTTCTACCACTTTCCTTATGTTACTTATTAACATTTGAGGATACTCACTTGCTCTGAACTCATCACATGTTTCATCCATTTGTTTAGAAACAGCTACCTCAGTATTATTTAACCTACTTACTCGTATAAGTTGCGCTTTCACTATACCCCTAAAAACATGAGGTGCATGCATACTAGATGCTTCTAAATATCTTCCAGATGACACTTCCTTTTTATAAATGGTAGTAATAAAGTTATTTTCTTGTATTTTCAAATTCACATCCAGAAAGTTTATGCTATTATTTGAATACTCCATTTTAAACTTCAAGAAGGAAGTTGTAGTATTTATATAATTAACAAACTCTGAGAGTTCAGTCAGGGAGCCCCCCCAAACAAGAAAACAGTCATCCACAAATCTTTGATAGAAGTGTATCTTATTATCCACAAACCTATCACCATTAAGTATATAAGTCTTCTCCCATTGATACAGTACTATATTGGCGTATGTATTGGCCACCGGGGTACCCATTGCTACACCCGTTAACTGTAGATAATGTTGTTCATTAAATACAAAAACATTATTCCGTAGAACTACATCCAACAACGTACATACGTTCTCAACATGTCTAGAAGTGAATTTTGAATTTTGTACTAAAAAATCACATATAAAATCTATACCAAAATCTATTGGGATTACAGTGAACAATGAAGTGATGTCTAACGCTACCATAAAGAAGTCACATTGTCCCATACTCAACTCATTCATGTTTAACTGCCACATTTTTAGTTTTGTCAAGAAATCTGTCATATCCTTAAGGAATGTATTACAATGAACTAATAGTGGTTGTAACTGTCTCTGTAGATACAATGAGATGGGTTCAGTAGCCCACCCATTACCAGAGACAATAGGCTGCATGGGAGGATCATCCTTACACTTATGAACTTTAGGGATACCATACAATTGTGGTGTTATTGGACTAGTTACTGTGAAAAAATGGAATAAGTCCAAAGAAATGTCACCAGACAGAGAATACAGACAGACACATGTGGCAAGGCTGGTAGTGGAACCTACACATCACTACCCTAGCACACCACAGCAGGACACATGTGGAGAACACGCTACAGAGGTCGCTAACCACAGCAGGCACACAGGCAGTCCACTAGCTGCGTCACAACATCCGCAAACACAGAGATGTCGGCAGGATATATGTGTGCTGCGGAGCGTCTAAAACCATAACCTATGAACCCATGCGGCTGGGAGCATAGACACACACACACACACACACACACACACAGCTGGCAGGCATGGGAATTGACCTTACCCCTGCCTACCGAACCGCACAACAGTATGACATAGGTATGGAACACGCTACTCGGAGCACTGAACACAGCACTGTCAGAGGCATAAGTCTAGGTGGGTAACATCATCAGCAACGGAATAGACGCCGATAGCAAATGTATGTGTTGTGAAGCGTCTAAAAGCATTACTATCTTCAGAGGCAGCTGGAAACACACACACACACGGGGAAGGGCCGGGAGTTGAACCTATGCCTACCTACATGAACACACTACAGCATGATGCATTTACAGAATGCGCTACCGAGACTACTGAGCACAGCACTGTCAGAGGCATACTTCTAGGCAGGTGACATCATCCGTAAAGGAATAGACGCTGATAGCCAAGGTATGTGTTGTGAAGCGTCTAAAAGCATTACTATCTCCAGCGGCAGCTGGAAACACACACACGGGGAAGGGCCGGGAGCTGAACCTACGCCTACCTACATGAACATACTACAGCATGATGCATTTACAGAACGTGCTACCGAGATTACTGAGCACAGCACTGTCAAGAGGCCTAGTCCTAGGAGGGTGATATCATCTGCAGAGGCAAGGTAGCCGATAGGGAATGAAGACAGAGTGCACAGTCACACAGCATGTTGCTATCCCACAGTAACACGGCAGTGCTGCCCTCGGGAATACTAACTACCTACGGAGCACAACATCACAACATGGATATGGGATGCACCACAGACTGTACACCCTATGAGAGAGCAACCGGCGTGCATGATGTAGGCAGCCATTGTGGCATAGCAACTACATATAACTCACCTGGACGGCCACCATGGCTATGCAGGATGTCATTGGCCATGGCTACATGCCTAGTATCAGACGTCGGTGCCGACTCTACTGTGTCTCCACGCATGGTGTACTGGGCATGCCCACACACCTAGCGGTCGCAAAGGGGAAACATACATGCACACGGGGCATACTCACAGAAGGGTGCAGTGTGCACTGTACTGTGTGTCCATCTACACAACTGCTTACTGGGCATGCTCACACACTTAGCATTTGCAGAGTGCAGACATGCATACACATGGGGTTGAATCATGAAAGGGCAGAGTGTGGAACGTCGTGTGTGTCCACCTACACAACAGCAACCCGGGCATGCTCACACACTGGGCGGTTGCAAAGGGGGAACATACATGCACACGGGGTATAATCACAGACAGGCACGGTGTGCACTGTACTGTGTGTCCATCTACACAACTGCGTACTGGGCATGCTCACACACTTAGCATTTGCAGAGTGCAGACATGCATACACATGGGGTTGAATCATGAAAGGGCAGAGTGTGGAACGTCGTGTGTGTCCACCTACACAACAGCAACCCGGGCATGCTCACACACTTGGCGGTTGCAAAGGGGGAACATACATGCACACGGGGTATAATCACAGATGGGCGGTGTGCACTGTACTGTGTGTCCATCTACACAACTGCTTACTGGGCATGCTCACACACTTAGCATTTGCAGAGTGCAGACATGCATACACATGGGGTTGAATCATGAAAGGGCAGAGTGTGGAACGTCGTGTGTGTCCACCTACACAACAGCAAACCGGGCATGCTCACACACTTAGCATGTGCTACGCACCGTCCGGCATGCAGACGGTGTGTACACACCGCAGGTCATGGTCAGGTAAACCCGTCCACACGCACAGGGTGGTCACACATGCAGTTACTCGTACACACACATATGGCATCGCAGGCGTCACGGGTGCAGGTCAAACATGTACACACTGCAGTGAACACTGTAGCTGCCATGCCAGCACCATGTCAGCAGTGCAGCAGTATGCCTCACGGTCCAACAACAGCATGTGACATATGTCCAAAGGTCTGTATAGCGGTGTACACCAGTCGTGCAGAGTACACATGTACTAACAATGATCCCACATGTGTGATGTGGTCCGCCCATATCAGTATACATAGACAGGTCGGCTCCACACATACCACGGCCCTGACACAGCTATGACACATGAGTGCTGCTGTACCAGAGTGAACCAACGTTCGGATATGTCATACATGTGATTGTCTGGCTGTGTGCATGGACTGCACACAGGACACATACGAAGCCTGTGATGTACCACATGCATAACACTGGCGTATGCGGTGCTACACACACGAATGGAAGGTGGATACATGTCTGTGGTGCACTCCCACTACAGGGTGTAGTGGTGTTGACTGGGACACATACCCTTGTATTGTTCGCCTGTGACAGCTGTGATACCATACCACAGTCCATGTTCTATGTATGTCAACACACATGTCAAAACGTAGCAATGCATACACACATGGCAACAGGGGACACATGTGACACGTGTACTGTGCATGGTGCAGCCATGCATGAGCAGTGGCCGATGTCCATAACATAGTTGCAACTCCCTAACACATGCATACCCATCATGGGGGCCGTTATATGGTGGCATAGTAACAGCACGTATGGCGGTATGTGTATACATCATGTGTTTAAACACCTGTCCACATGCATGTGTGCAGGTGGTGGCTCACAGGTGTGTCACACACCATCCTACCCTGCCATGTGCATACAGTATGCTATGCCGCTGTTACATGACAGTGCTGCCATAATGCATACCCATCGGTCAGGTGTCATCGACTGTATGTCACATGGCTACTGTAACACCTACCACCTCCCAAGTTCATATATCGGCACATCTGCCGGATACAGTGTTGGTACGCATAATGCACTACATACTGCTGCACGCCTGCACATGTCTCATATGGCGGGTGTGGCATTCCCAGCACCGACATGTGTGCAGGAATGTGTGCCCATGTATGCCACATATCGGGGGGACTATGTCCCACGTGCCATACATCCCTGTACACCATAGTAGAGATCTGTACATACCTCAGTGTGGGGTGCATGGATGTGGATGGTGCAGTACATGCAACATGTTGTCTCTCCGTGTATACATGTGTGGTCACCACCATGTGTGTGTGTCAACATGTTTGTATGTCTGCTGCCTGGTGTGAGGGTGTATGCAGATATACTGTTGTGAACGGACACTAACCACACAGGGTGACCATCCCGTACTGGTGCTGCATTGCACAACCCTGTCAATGTCATAGGTGTGAGCCATACTGGCCACCTGTGCAAGTCTGCCCCCTGTGACATGGCGTGTGGGTGCATTGTATTGTGAGGGTGCTGACCACACAGGCAGGTGTCCCCATCTGCACACTATGGGGTGTGCGCCATAGTGGTGTACACCCCGTGACTGCGGCCGTATTCCTGTACTGGTACAGCATCCTACTGCTGCACAGCGTGCACCACAGCTGACAGGTGACACCGGAGGTCAGTGGCCAGCACGCTGTGTACGACACCTGCACAATGTCACCATACCTGTACTGTGTCCTGCCATGTATGTGATGTCTCTGTCCACTGTAGCCTGTGGCACCGACCACAGGCGTCAGGTGCAGTATATGTGTGGACATGTGTGTCATGTACTGTGTAAACAACGTTAAACAATGTCTGGCTCCGTACATTCTGCTTTTCAAGTATTCCCTTAGAACTTCTCTACTTGCAATCTAAACTGTCTAGTCTCTATCACAAAAGCTCAGCACCTGCTCCTAAAGCATTCTTATATAGGTAAAGTACATATATGCTAAACAAAGTACTACATTAGCCTAGAATCCCCTTGAGTACCCATTTCCCTATAGATCCCTTCTGACTCAGTTACACAGCAAATGCATTCACGTTTTCTAGCATGTGGAAGGGTCAATTGCTAGCATCCTCTCCTGTTCAGCTGGTGAATCTGGGCATTCTGAGGCAATGTTACAATTGCCTCATGTACACAGACACCCACACCTTACCCCACAAAACACAAATACATGTGAGATATGCAACTATATAGCCAAACTGGAGGCTGAGCTCTCTCAACTCAGGACTGGCAAGCCCAGACAGGAGGAGAAGGTCACCACGCACACCACAAACCCAGTTTCACATAGAACTATCACAACTGCAAAACAAACACATAAACACACAAAGACATACTCAGAGGCACTGTTCAAACACATACCAAAACTACAGAGGCCTCCAAAGCAGACACCCAAGCAACTGCCTCCTCAAGACATAGGACATGCAACACATAGTTCTCAAAGTCAGTGTGCTAAACAGTCACAGCCCTTAAGGCCACACACAATGTCAGACACACTTGTTATAGGTGATGCCATAGTCAGACACACTGACGTCCCACCCACCAGACTGAACAAGAAAATGATCACAGTAGGCTGCCTGTCGGGCACTAGAATCCGCCACATAACACAAACACTCAGGTCACTCCGCAACATGTACAAGTATGGGGAAGTCATTGTACATGCCGGTGTGAACGACCTGAGACATACCTCCCTGGACTACATGAAAAGAGACATAGAAGGGGCTCTCAGATTATGTAGCCCAGGCCGGTATGACCCTGACCCTGAGCAGTATCCTACCCTCACCAAGAATGATGCCACAATACAGAGTCAAAATGATCAGCTTTAATAATTGGCCTAATTACCGGTGTCAGTCTAGGGGGTCCAATGTCTGTTTGCCTGGGATGACATGCTTGACAAGCCACGCTTCTTCACAAGGGACGGCTTGCACCTGTCACCCCTGGGCTTCCGGATATTGGCAAAGACTCCTGCCACCCCCATAGTGCCTTTTTCAGGCAAGGCTCAAATGATAAACCTACCGCCCTAGAAAACAAACCTGGAAAGAACTAAGGGTAATACTGCTCAATGCCAGTAGTCTAAACCCCAAGTTGCACGCCCTCAAAGCCCTCCTCAGTATGGACAACATCGATGTCTGTGCTGTGACTGAAACCTGGTTCAAGGCTCCTGAGAGCACCCCAGCACTATCAGGTTATACCTCATATCACGCATTCCGGCCCCAAATCCGGACCGAACCACAAATGGAGGGGGAGTCTCCATATGCATAAAGGATACCCACACCTCCAAGTTAGTGGCAACGCACGTAGCAGCGGAGACCATCCAGGTGCAATTAACCATAGGTTAGTGGCAC